>NW_005871496.1:123358-181726 GCF_000147115.1 Myotis lucifugus
TAGTCAGAACCACGGTGTGCCCAGCCACGACACTGGTTATATGGCCGAGGCCAGTAAAACAGGGACTGGTTCCCTTTAGCTTGGGTTCTCAGGGGTCTGCCATATCGAGGCTCTAATGGGGATTTGCCAGACGGCCAAACGGCCATCAAGTCTTTTCTATCAGTTTCCAAAGAGCCCACACTGCCTGCCGTGCTCGGTGAGGCATGACCAGCCCGGCCAGTTCACCCTTCACCAGGGGTCTCTGACCACCGACTTCCCTGTCCAGAATATTCTGCCATTGCAGCGCAGCCTTAAACCCGTGGCTGGATGTGTTTTCTTGCTGGGCTTCACCTTCCAGGACTGAGTTCAAGGACCACCTCCTTATTACTCTGGCCCTAGGTGCGCCCGTCCTTCAAAGCTCGCTTGCTCCTGGTCTCTGTGGAGCTGCGACAGCTCCTACAATTACAACACATGTGTCTCTCCCCTCATTACACAGGGAGCCCTGGCCGCATCGCCCCTGTCTGCACCTACTCGCACCGCAGAAGGACTAGCACAGCGCCCAAGGGAGAGCAGGGCGCTGGAAGGCCAGGAGGGAGCAGGCGTGTGGAGCTTGTGCAAGCGTCTCCTGACCAGATGGGGCCGGGCCATACGCACCGTGGGTTCCCGTTACACGCCGGCCTGCTCCATGCTGAAGGAGACCTCGGGGTGCTTGTAGCTGAGCAGGATGTCTGTTATACACGTGGATGGGTAGCAAGAGCTCAAATGCTGGCCGTCAGTCAGGTCCAGGTGCTCATGGCCTAACCTCTCCCCACATTCTGAGGACCAGAAAGAACATGTGAGATTTGCAGGGCACTGGGGGGTGGGGGGCAGGAGGGAGGGAGAGGAGGAGGAAGAGAGGTCTGAGCACTGCGACCTGACTCGCAGCCTGAACCCCAGCTCCCAGCAGCCCGCGGTGCGCTCAGCGTCTGCAGCCTCCTGTCCTGGCCTGGCCTGTCCCCGCGGAGCCCTGTGGGCTCCATGTGGGGGGAGGCAGAGCACTGCTCCTTCCGCGAGAGCCTTCTCCGTCAGGCGAGACCCTGGTGCCGCAGACACTGGTCACTGGGCGCTCCGAGGGCAGAGGGCCCACCGCACAGTGTCTCTGCCTCGGGACGCAGCGGGCAGGGCAGCCCGTGAAGGCGAGTCAGGATTGACCGCAGGCCCGTCCACTCCAGGCCTCTCACCTGCTATGATGCCCCCTGGCTGCTTCCAAGGAAAGGCAGGCACGTTCCATCCACACACAGCACTGCTACCAGAACCAGAGAAGCAGCTGTGGGAGGAGCGTCCTGACAGCATCGGAAAGGGGCTGTGGCACCTGCACGCAGCCAGGAGACGCGCTCCTCTATCCACTCGCGCTTGGGAGTGGGCGTGGGGCGTGGGGCGTGGGGCGTGGGAAGGGCGTCGTGCCCAGAACCCTCTGGGTCCCAGAACTCCGTGCAGAAGAGGGGAGCAGTCACTGGGCAGACGGCACCACCCGTGCCAGGCTCCTTACCCTCATCCTCCCGGCCCGGGAGCTGCTGGCTCCCCGTGAGCGAGGCCTGGCTGAGGACGGCATCGGACATGCGGGCAGAACTCAGCGCTTTCCCAGCCACGAGGCTCATCCCGGGCAAGTCGTCCAGCTGCACCTGCAGGAGCGACAGCAAAAGGAGTAAGGACGCCACACACAGTGGCCTCAGAGAGCCCCCCCTCCCACCAGCAGCACCCCAGACCCCGCCCTCTGAGCGCCATGGCGGGGAGGCTGCAGCAGCAACCCTGGGGAGGGGGTTGTGGGAGGGCAGGACCCCCACACTACATGGCTTCCCAAACCAGGTTTCGACCTATCACCATCACCACCACCACCGAGTCTGACTCAGGACAGTGCTGTCCAACAGCACGGAGGCAGATGTCCCGCTACGCTGTCCAACACCCACACCAGCCACAGGGCTACCAAGCACCCGAGGTGACTGCAGTGACAGAGGAACTACGGTGTAACTTCATTTTAATCACATCTGACCAGGCCTGGCTGCAGGGAAGTTGCTCCTGCACTACATGCTGCCATGCACTGCCTGGGAGAGCCCAGCCTCGCTGAGCCAAGGGTGCCGGGAGGAGCGAGTTCGTGGCTGCCAGCAAGCCAGCCAGGAGCCTTGGAGCTCATCTGCTGGGCTTGAGTTCAGACCAGCCATGGGCAAACTACGGCCCGCGGGCCGGATCCGGCCCGTTTGAAATGAATAAAACTAAAAAAAAAAAAAAGACCGTACCCTTTTATGTAATGATGTTTACTTTGAATTTATATTAGTTCACACAAACACTCCATCCATGCTTTTGTTCCGGCCCTCCGGTCCAGTTTAAGAACCCATTGTGGCCCTCGAGTCAAAAAGTTTGCCCATCCCTGGGTTAGACTGTGTGGGGAGAAGTTTAATAACCAAGACCAGGGAACAGAGGGCAGCTACTGGTTCCTCAGCAGGAAGTTGGAATGCAGATTCTGCTGGATTAAGGCCTGGCTGTTGGGGCGATTCAGAGACCAGCTTCCCTGGTGCAGAGGTGGCCTCTGGGAGGAAGCGAAGCGGGAGTGGGGGTGCACCCATAGGACTAAGTTCTGCTTTCAAGTTGGCAGCAGTTGGGGACCAACATACATAGGCATCGTCGCTGTTCTGGATCGTGTGGTGTCTCTGCAGCGTCCGGGGCCTGTGGTGCTCGCCACCCGGGGGGCGTGCCGGGAACCCAAGCTCATTATGATCTGGCAGCTCCATGGCTGGTCCTGGAGAGCTTCCCTCCACGCAGCTCCCTCTGACAGACTCTGAGGAGACAGAGCCAACAGGTCAGCAGACCTCTCGTCCCTCCAGCACTGGGACGCCTGTCAAAACGTCCTGCAGGGACCAGGCAGCGGGAGGCCCGCATGTGCGCTGACTGCTCCCCTGGCCGCTGGGCCTGGCGCGGGAAGGAGCCGGACCAGCCCTCCCACCCGAGTCCCGCGGCCAGCACGGGCCTCCTTACGGAGGAGACAACCCCACATGCTGGCGTTTGGTCACACCGAACCTTGACTTTGTCTTCATTTCTGTTGACAGTGCTGCTCTCAAACCTACACGCACATGAGAGCATTCCTGGAGCCTCGGACCCTCTATGGGGAGCAGGGCCATTCTGTGGGCGCCATCTCCCCTTCACTTCGCTGACTCCCGCTCAGTGCACACCCCGTCCTCTCCTCTGCCTCTCAAACTGCTGCTCCCAACCCTTCGATCGCTCCTCTATTCTTTCCACTCCTACCCATGACCCACACGTACTCTGCAATACCATCTGTTTTCACGGCTTCACCAGCACTGCCTCTGTGCTAAGAACCACTGGTGCCCCTGCAGGCGCCAGAGCCACAGCTCCAACTACTTACTGGACATCCAGCAAACACCGCACCCTTCAGTGTCTCATCCCCACAACCAGCTCCCCTTTCAGAGACCTGTGTTCTGTGCCCGTTCTCCTGACCGGGGTGTGAGCTCCATGCTTCCTCACTCCTGGTTCCACGGCGGCGTAAGGGTAAAGGACCTACCTCTGCAGCGTCGGCCAGGGCAGCCCCTTTCTTTCCAATCACACTGCTTCCTTCGAAGCCCTCTTGCCTGTGTTTCTACCACAGCCTCTTAGCCACCCTCTGCCACGAGCCTATATAGACGACTTTCTCAAGGGCAGCCGGAACACCTCATTTTCACGCCTTCCAGCCCATCTTCCAGTGAGCACACTACCCTCCCTGTCACTCTAAGTCTAGTCACACGGGACCACCTAACACTTCCCACCGTTCACAGCTCCACGCGTTTGCTCCCGCTGCTCCTCCCCCTGGAATGCTGGGTTCTTCCACTTCCCTCCCTGCCATCCAGGTCAACTCGCCCTCCCATCTCATCTGTCTCAGATGTTAGCATCTCTGTGAAATCTCCCCCTTCAAACAGAAGTTGGTCCTTTCTTCCTTCAAGTGTCAGAAGACTCTACTAAACTCTGAGTACTCTAACCTAAGTCCTGGCACCAGGTTCAGCTGTGACTTGTCTCCATCAGTCACTAGGACCGTGAGTTCTCTGAGGACAAGAACTGTATCTTATGCCTGCCTGGGAGCCTCCTGGCCCAGACCTGTTCTCACCCAGTAGGTATTTAGTAATTTCCTCCTTGGCTGGCGTTAATAAATGCTCTCTTAACCCGGGTTACGGTCCTGTCAGGGTCATAATCCCGGTGAACTGGGATTTGGAAAGGAAGAGGAGGCATATTCCTTCGTGACCAGGGAAGCTCTCATCCGTCACCTCTGTCCCCACACAGACAAACACAGACAAACTCCAGGGAAGGTGACAGACCCTCCTGGTGGCACTTTTGGCTCCATCCTTAAGGGTCCGGCGCTTGAGCAGGTTTTGTTCGCTTGGTTGTTTTCTTTGGGTTAAAGCTCTTTGGCACGTAGCTCCTGATGAACTGTACCCTGGCAAGACTAGGTTTTAAAAAGTTTTACATAGGAAACAGCCCTAATGCTGTCTGTACCATTCCAATAACTACTCAAATAATGAAAGTGAAGCGTCCTGTTAAGTGCTGGGTGAAGGGCCAGGTCTCTACTGGAATGGTCTCCTATAGCGATCAAGGTCAGGCCTGGGCTTAGGGGCTCAGGCAGAATGGGGAGGGAGGGGAACTAACTGGCATGCACGTGGATGCTAACGCAAGAGATTCTGGACACAAACAAGGAGGGCGAGCTTCTCAATTACCAAAGGTGAAAACAAGTGAGAAACCTCCTGAAAGTTCTGTGAGCAAAGAGGTCAGAGGAATAGCCAGACGTCAGCTCTTTCACTACTGAATGCTAAAAGCCAGCAGAGGGGGGAAGATAGAGAGCCTACACCAGGACGCGCTCCCCATCCTCCCACCGCCCAGTTCCTCAGGGGCACAGCTCACGTGCTGGCCCCAGGAAGTGGCAGGAAGTGGCGCAGCGATGGCTTGTGGAGCGAGGAACTGGCTCTCTGGTCTGCCCTGCCAAGAGGCTACACAGACAGCTGCTTCTTACCTTCTCAAGGTATTTTCTTTTTTTTGTTAATCCTCATTTGTTTCATTGGTTTTTAGAGAGAGTGTGTGTGTGGGGGAAGTAGGAAGACAGGGAGAGAGAGAGAGGGGTGGGGGAGAGAAACATTGATGTGCGACACATCCATCAGTTGCCTCCTGCATGCACCCCTATTAGGGCCGGGGATCGAACCTACAACCCAGGTACATGCCCTTGACCAGGAATTGAAGCCACGACCCTTTGGTTCTCGGCCCAACTCCCTAACAACTGAGCACACCGGCCAGAGATCAGAATATTTTCTGATGCCTGCACTCTCGTCTTTGGTCGCTAGCACCACCCATTCAGTCCCTCGGGGTTCTTTTTCATAGAATTGAATGCAAATCTCATCTGTGGCACCTCTGTCCCCACACAGACAAACACAGAGCTCTCCCTTAAAGATCTCTGAAGGGTCCTTGTCACACACGAGATGTGTAAGCCCTGCTTCTTGATACTCAGCTCCGCCCCTCCCCCCCACTCCGCCCGCTTCCAGAGGCCTCAGTGTTTGTCTGTCTGATGTGTGTGCTAAGTCTCCCCTCTCCCCCCTCCCTTCTTTTGAATTTATTTTTATTCCTGAAAATGAGGTTCCTACAAACCCAAGCATGCACCCTCCTTTGGCCCTGCCTTTGGAAGATCGCATGGACCCTTACCTCCTCATCTGCTGTCTTCCTAGCCTTCAGGTCCGGTGCCAACATACCCGAATGCCACCGAGACAGAGCTAGTGCTTGACGAAGCAGGCGACAAGCCCTCTGGACTCCCCAGCCCAGAGCTCATGAGCACAAGCTCTGGGGTAGGAAGCCGCGGCTGGAGCCCTGCCTTCACTGGGTCCTGAGGTGTGGGCCTCAGCTCCCCAGGCATGTAAGTGCAGAGCTGTGAAGACCGCGTTACTCACACTCATTTCAGGGACCTTAGTTCGGAGGGGAAAGGGCTTATTGCGCCAGTTGACAAAAACAAAGAAACTGATTTATCACAGAAACCTACTTCTACAATTACGGAGACAATTTCCCCATGTAGAAGTGAACAAATGAGTTACTGAAGCTTTAATTTCCAGAGAAGGGGCTTCTGGTTTAGCAGAGACAAATAGAAGTTAAAAACTAGATGACACCGGAGTTGGGTAACAAACCAGGGTGTTGTCCACTCAAATTTCAATCTAACCCATGGGTCGAAGGTCCGGAAGGCCTAGCATCTACTGCCTGGCAGGGCTGCTTATAGAGGGTGTAGAATGGGAGGCGGGGAGGCAAGAAGGAGAGAAGATTAGGCTAGGGCAGTGGTTCTCAACCTTTCTAATGCCGCGACCCTTTAACACAGTTCCTCATGTTGTGGTGACCCCCAACCATAAAATTATTTTCGTTGCTACTTCATAACTGTAATGTTGCTACTGTTATGAATCGTAATGTAAATATCTGATATGCAGGATGTATTTAGGTGACCCCTGTGAAAGGGTCGTTCGACTCCCAAAGGGGTCGTGACCCACAGGTTGAGAACCGCTGGTCTAGGAGGAGACCTACTAAGCAGCTGTGGGTGGGTCAAGGCGCACACAGAGTGACCCACTGACCAAGAGGCACGAGATTCAGGCTCAAAGCGTTGGCATCCTTTATGCCAACTCAGCACCGAGAGGAGCTGTCAAGCTCACCAAAGGCTCTACAGATACTGGGGCAAGAGGACGTCTGGGAGCAGCATTCTCGGGTGCTGACCCAGTGAAGCTGCGAGTACAGGGAGGCACGCGCACCTGGTTACGCAAGGAGAAAGCACACAGGAACACAGTGCACACGCCCCGCTGGGGGCTCCCGCGGCTTGCACAAGGCTTCTGACCCTTCAATATTGACTTGTCCTGAGTCACTCACTGTTGCAGGAAAGGGGAGGGATGCATGCGTGCATGCTCTTAAAGGTTCTGAGGTGCATTTAGAACGTGCCCTTTCCCCCAAGGGGCCGGGCCCCGACACTGCACGGCTGGCCGGGCAGAAGGGGAAGTGGTTTTCTCTGCAAGTTCAAGTTGGTAAGCGCACTGTGTGCACTGCTGTATTGTTTATTTATTTGCAAAGGAAAGAAAAAAATCAAGTATAGAAGATAAGCCTACATTCTATTTCTAGATGGCAGTTAGGGAGACTATGGGCAGCATGGGGCATTCAAACCAGCCTTCCGCTCGCTGCCTGCTCGGTGCCCCGCAGCGCCTAGCTTCACACTGACTGGCAGCAAGCAGACACGAAGGAAACAGGTGCCCACAGACACTGATAGGAGGGCATTTAATTCTCCTCAACTACCCAGGGATCCCTGTTCACCTACACTTCAGACTTATTTTAGAAAGATCACCCTCGATCTGCTTTATGATAATCCCAGTCATGCTTTGCTTAACAACAGGAATACGTTCTGAGAAGCCTGTCGGTAGGTGATTTTTGTCGTGGGAACATCGAGTGCACTTACAGCAACCTAGATCGTACAGCCTCCTCTGCACCTGGACTGTCTGGTTCAGCCTGCTGCTCCGAGGCTGCAACCTGCCCACGTTACTTGCTGAATTTGCAATGCACTGTGCTAGGACATATGACAGCGATAACCTGACTGGGCAATAGGGCCTTCTTGGCTCCACTATAATCTACTGGGACCACCATCAGGTAACTAGTCCGCCGCTGACCGAAACGCTGTCACGTGGCACAGGACCGACTGCACCTCTGACAGCTCGCTTGGTGGCACTTCATGTTGAAGCTGTTTAGGAGCTGTCTACCCTCCCCCACCCCCACCCCCGCCAGGTTTAAGCTCCCAGAGGGCAGGCTCTTCAGCTTTGCACCCCTGCATCCCACGCAGCCCAGTCATTCCAGTCTTGCTGCATTTCTCTGCATGGGAACAACAGATGAGGTGCTTGGGGACGAGCGTGTAACTATGCAGAGGTTGAGGTATCAGTAAAGGAAACAGCAAGCATCTCCCCTGTGCAAAGCGTGAACAGGTCAAGTGTGAGCTTCCCTCCTGGCCTGCAGGTGGTGGAGGGGAGGTCAGCACCCTTTCCTGACAGAAGTGACAGCAGAGTGTCTGCCAGTTCTTGGTGATGTGAAACAGCTCTCACGTTTTTAAAAGGATGGAAGGAATCATGTCAGGCTGAAGCAGGGAGATTGTGGAGCCTCAGCAGTCCTGTTGCCAAAGAAACCAGAGCAGGCATCCCAGGTGGTTGTGAAGAGAAATGAGCAGCTGAGGTGGAAGCCCGGAGCAGAGCAGCTACAAACACAATCCCAGGCTCCTTCTCTGGGGATGTTTAGCTGAGCATCCCTAACTACACAGGTGAAGGCTGGGAGGAGAGGTCTGTCCTCAGAGTGAGCTCGTGCTGTTCACAGCAAGAACAATGGGGACTTCCAGGATCAGCGGGTGTTTTTAAACACACGACAGGCATCTCCCGAGGGGTGTTAACTCCGAAGCAGACCAGGCTTCCTTGGACCATGAGCTTCTCTAGTGCATTCCTTGCTATGCTGAATTCCAATACACACAGCAATGACCTGTGGCTTTATTCGTTAGAGATCATTGTATATATGGATCCAAAAGTCACAAACCAGGAGCAGATTTCAGAAAAGGCGTTGTTTTAATTTAAGCAGAAAAAGTCATAGTCTGTTAAGCATTAAAAAGTAAGTGGGTAGAAAGAAGGAAGAAAACCCCTATAATCACGGGCAGGAGCTAAGGCTGCAGCTTCTAGAAAAGCTCTCTCCAAAGATCAGGAAAAGATTTGAGCAAAAGAGGGCTTGGGGCGGCGGGGTGGGGTGGGGGGGGGTGGGGAGGGAGATTCCTGCAAAGCTGCCCATGAGGCACCGAGGACAGGGGCGTGCTGAGCTGAAACCTGCCGGAATGCGCTCACCGCTGGTCTCTCCTCTCTCCCAGAAACAGGAGAGGCGTTTGTGGGGGATATTGGTGGAGATGGGGGTAGATGTGAGAAGGTAGGGAGGAGGCGGCAGGAGAGGTAATGAGAGTGACTCAGCAGGGAAAGAAGGTGGAGAGATCCGTCGCAAGAATTACAAGCCTGGATCTCAGGCCTGAGATTCGGAAGGAGGGGTGACTGATGGCAGCGGATTTAAACTGGCAGGAGAACCGAGCACGACGCCACTCCCTCCTGGCACACTGTGGCTGGGTCTGGACCCTGCTCTGGATTTTAGGAAGCTTCTGCCTTAGTTTTGCCAGTTCCCTCATGTGCACTGCACTTCAAGACACCCCGCACCACTCTCACCCACTGGTCTTTCCTCATGCTTCTCCCCAAAACCCATGGCAAAGCCATCTTCACCCATCACACCCAATTCAAATGCTGCTTCCTTACTACCGGCTGAGCACTAGTTCCTCTGGCTGGGAACTACTCTGCCCCGCCCCGTACTCCCACACCTGCACCTGGTACCAACACAGGCAAGCCCAAGAAAGGGGTTCCTCTGACTGTCATGGGGCACAGGTGAACCCAAGCCCTCCAGCCTTTCTGTACGGAGGAGTCAGACCGGAGGGAAAATGAAGAAAATTAGAGGGAATTTTTGAACAAAAAAATCTCAAAAGGTGTTTAATACGTGGCAATCTAGGGTGGGGGAGTGGGCGTGCACATGTTAGCTCCAGCGTTGCTCTTCCCCGGGCCCTGCCAGGAGGCACCTACTACCGTGAGCTGATGGTGCCTGGTTCAGATGCCACCTACTAGTTGTTGACCTTGGGGGCAAAGTACTTAATCCGTGCCTCAGTTGTCTCATTGATACAATGGGGATGATGAGAGTTATTATCATACTAGAGGCCCGGAGCACAAAAATTTGTGCACTCAGGGGGGCCCCTCAGCCTGGCCTCTGCCCTCTTGCAGTCTGGGACCCCTCAGAGGATGTCCACCTGCTGGCTTAGGCCCACTCCCTGGGGGATCGGGCCCAAGCTGGCAGTCAGACATCCCTCTGGCAGCCCGGTAGCCCTCGGGGGATGTCCACTTGCCAACAGGGAGCAGACCTAAGCTGCAGTCAGACATCTTTAGTGCTGCTGAGGAGGCAGGAGAGGCTCCCACCACCACCGCTGTGCTGGCAGCCATCAGCCTGGCTTGTGGCTGAGCAGAGCTCCCCCTGTGGGAGCACACTCACCACCAGGGGGAAGCTCCTGCATTGAGGATCTGCCCCCTGGTGGTCAGTGTGTGTCATAGTGACCAGTCATTCCCAGTTGTTCTGCTGTTAGGGTCAGTTTGCATATTACCCTTTTATTATATAGAATAGAGGCCTGGTGCATGGGTGGGGGCCGACTGGTTTGCCCTGAAGGGTGTCCCGGATCAGGGTGGGGGTCCCGCTGGGGTGTCTGGCCAGCCTGGGTGAGGGGCTGATGGTTGTTTTCAGGCTGGCCACAGCCCCTTCAGGGTAGGGGTCCCTGCTGGGGTGCCTGGCCAGACTGGGTGAGGGGCTGATGGCTGTTTTCAGACTGACCAAGCCCCCTGGCGACCGAAGCTCCCAACCTTTCCTTTTTTTTTTTTATTCGCTCCAGCTCCGTGGCCATGGCAACTGGAAGCAGGTATCTGGGGTTTATTTACCTTCTATAATTGAAACTTTGTTGCCCTGAGAGGAGGCAGCAGCCGACCGGGAAGCTTGGCTTCCTCCATTGCCAGGGGCAACCCACTACTGCTCGCTCCAGCTCTGTGGCCATGACTGGCTGAAAGCAGGTATCTGGGGTTTATTTACCTTCTATAATTGAAACTTTGTTGCTGAGTGGAGCTCAGAGCCGGCCGGGAAGCTTGGCTTCCTCCATCATTGGGGCAACCAAGCCTCCTGCTTGCTCCAGCTCTGTGGCTGCTGGCCGCCATCTTGGTTGGGTTAATTTGCATATAGTCGCTCTGATTGGCTGGTGGGCGTGGCTTAAGGCGTAGCGAAGGTGTGGTCAATTTGCATGTTTGTCTATTATTAGGTAAGATAGGGTTGTTGGGAGGATTAAATTCATTTATATGTGAGTAGCTGCTGGTGCCTGGCACACGGAAAACCCTATAGAAAAGCTTGTTTACACTCACACAGGAAGCTTTTCCGCAGCACCCTCATACCACCTCCCTGCCTGAACACTCCCAGGGACAGGAAGCTCCGGGCTGCTGAGGCGAGAACGTTCTTACACAGTCTTCCAGGGAGTTAACATTTGCGGCGACTTCTCTTTCAATCTTGGTTCTGCCCCATAATATGAACCCACAAAAGTCAAATCCCTTCTTCCGCCTGAGAGTATGATCACTCTCCTTAGCTTATTTCACCCAATACTGAACACCCCCAGGTGTGTCAGCCATTCCACATACGGCCTGGCCTGGCCTGAAACCCCGCACCACCTCCACACAGCAGCCGCCCGGCCGGGGCGCCTCTCGGCGGGATGGCATCAGACTGTTCAGAGGCCCCGGATTTACCTGGTGTTTTACGCAACCATGTGTCCCTCCCTATTGGTGCCTATGAGCCAACCTGAGGCACCAAGCCTTTCCACACACAATGTAGAGCCAGGTCTTCCCCCTGCCATGTGCCATGGGACCTAATGCTCCTATGAGCCGAGTTTTGTGTGCTGACTTTAGAAGACAGAACTGGAGATGCAGGCAGCTCCAAGAAGGGAAGGATATAGGAAATGCTTGGTTTCAGAATTGTATATTTTATGGGCAAACTCATTTTTCATGATCTGTGATGATAGAATGGATATTGGTCCAGATTTTGTTTAGGATATTACGATGCTAATGGAATAACATTTTCTGAGCATAACCTATTGATGGTAATATTAATCTTCCTCAGAATAAAAATGAATGCACGCATTCATTATACAATGAGACAAAATGAGATGACATGGCCCCTTAAGATGCTGTAAAAGTCTGCATTTATTAATGAAATGATCAGAGTAATAATGCCTCCCCCCCCCCACGCACACGCACACGCACACGCACACGCACATATATGCATGTTTTAATACTTCCCAAATACCGCTCCTCCTGCCGCTTTCTCACAGGGAAGGAGAATAACCACGTGAGGGTGTAAGGGACAAGGTCATGGTTTCGTGGCAGAGGCAAGTCCAGAACCGAGGTGCTTTGACTCCTGGTCCAATGCTATTTATACTGAATCCTATTTCTTACCACTGGCTGACTTTTTCTATTGCAGAAGTTAAAGTTGGCTAGTTGGAAGGAAGTCAAGAAATTCTAAAAGCTAAAAAACATGGTATGAATATGGAAAATAGACAATATATCTCACTGACTATACTACCACTGTCTTATTTTGAAAATGACTCCTTACCCACCAATACCCACTTCCTACATGCTTCTCCCTCAAAAGGTCCTGAAGGTATTCTCAGGAATTCTTTTTCTCTTAGGAACAGAGTACTAGCTGAAAAAAGATAACATTACTAAGTTAATTGAATTGGGGCAGATTAGCCCAGAACTTTTACTTTGAAGGGACTCTTACCTCGGCTGGTCACCTTATTTCTACTGAATGCAGCAGTTGGCTGATGTCGGTATGGATGTATCCCCAATTCCTGTGCGTGGCTCACAGTTCCTAGTAAAGACTCAGGGTCCCCAGGTCCACCAGTACTCAAGAGGAGAGAGCTGTCGTGGCAACCTTTGGTCAATGCACTTGAACTCTGCCTGTCTGGAAAGACGTCCTTGGTTGCCACGCAGGAGCACTCCTCCTCCATGCTCTCGGGATGCGGGAGTGCTGGCTGCTGAGCGTAGCCCTGGGGAGGGCTGTTTGAGGAAACCTGGGAGATACATTCTTGAGCTCTGATCTGCAGAAGATGCTGGGGGCTGGTGTGGCAGTGGTGATACGAGTCAGCATTTTGATACGGTAAAGCCTGGTGCTCTGTCATACTCTGTCCTGCAAGATTGGGAGCCAGACTCCCAGCATCCCCCTGGTTCATATGCCTAAACAGTTCTTGATACTCCTGCTGCTGCTGCTGTCGCTGCTGCTGCTGCCTCTTAATGAGCTGTGCAAACTCTGCTGGGGGCAGCCGAATGTCCGAGTGGCCTGCGAGCGAATGCCGGGGGGAGAGCAGTCCTTGGAGGATGTGGGGTACCTGCTGGTGTCTCGTGTAGTCTGGCGGCGTGGGGGACAGCAGGGCCTGCTGTAGTGCTGACGTGGGATAGGGAGGTGGCTGCTGATGTGCACTGGGAGGGAAGGTGGGGAATTGGTCAAGTGGAGGGACTTTCAGGGCGTGGGCTGGAGGGAACCCCACTCCTGCTGAAGGGCTGTAGCTGCTGGGGGAACCCCGGGACTGGTCCGAAAACAGATGAGGGTGTAAATGCGCCTGGTCGTAGTTAGCAGGGGAGAACCGATTCACGTTCAAGCTGCAGACACAAAAGCAAGTGAGTACCAGGCACCCACGTAACAAGAGCACTCTACTCCCCAGAGAACGGAAAACGGCGCCTGTCAGGAGTGAGTGCACGGACAGGGAACTGCGGAGTGACAGGGAAGGGGGTGCAGCACCACCCTGCATCACTCACCCAGTGGCGCCCGGACTTGGGGCAGTGTGTGTGTGACAGCCCAGCTCTAGGCTGAAGGGAGCAACTATCTTACATCACCGGAGCTCCTAAGAAGCGCCAATCTTTCAGAATATGAGAGAGGGAGAGGGAAAGGAACCCTCAGGGAACAGACAAGGGAAAGGGGCACTTTTATCTAATAGGCCATTTTTTTCCTGGCAGATAACAGTAAGATAGCTTTGTCATTTTCCTCCACTGTCTCATTAGCATTTTGAGCCCCTATTTGGTCAATAAATAGGTTTCAAGTTCACCCCAAAACCACCGCCCTGATTTAGAGGGAGTGGAAGGAGCACGACCACCAGATTCCTCCCTGCTCCCTCCCCGCTCCTGGGTCACCTGGATGGCTCACTGGGTGACCTAGGTAGCCTTACCTGTGGGCTTCTGCGCTGTCAGCACTCAGCTGCTTGGACAAGGGCCGATGCCCGTAGCTGAAGGTGGCCAGCAGGTTGGCACGGTGCTGCATCTGGATTTGACTGGCACTGGGGCTGATGGAGGTGCCCCGCCCCACGGAGCCTGCAGCTGCCCCCGGCATGTTGCTGAGCACACTGCCAGGCTCCTGCACTTGGATGGTCACCTGCTGTGGCTGGGTGGGCTGCTGCATGCCCAGGCAGGTGAGCGCCACGCTGGGAGGAGGAGAGCAGTTCTCAGGCTGCTGTGGGAAGACTGCACTGCGGGAGGGTAAGCCCTGGAACTGGGAGGGAGATGCAGCACCTAGAGAGAGAGAAGCCTCAGTGACCAAACGCCCAGGTGGCCTGCTGGCTGCAGATGACCTAACGCCACCCACAGCTCTGCTCCTCAGACTTCGCTGTGCATGCGTTCATCTGTTCAGACTCCTGGGCCCCTGATTCAGCAGGTCAGGGAGGGGGCCCATGGCTCTGTATTTTTAATAAGTTGCCCTGAAACTTGGTCCATCACCCGGCCAGTGTGGCTCAGTGGTTAAGCGTTGACTTATGAACCAGGAGGTCAGGGTTTGATTCCTGGTCAGGGCACATGCCTGGGTTGCAGGCTCGATCCCCAGTGTGGGGTATACAGGAGGCAGCCAATCGATGATTCTCTCTCGTCATTGATGTTTGTATTTCTCGCTCTCTCTCAATTCCTCTACCTTCCTCTCTGAAATCAATAAAAACATATTTAAAAAAAAAAGACAATTGGTTCATGGATTGTTCTTTGGGTAGCTCTGTTTAGAGCAGTGTTTCTCAAATTCTAACGTGCACACCAATGGCCCAGGGGTCTTGCTAAAGTGCAGATGCTGGTCTAGCAGCTCTGGGATGGGGCCCAGGATTCTGCCTTTCCTGCTGATGCAGCTGGTCAGGGAACCCCGCTCTGAGTAGGAAGAACAGAGTTCAGACTCTTCAGGGGACCCAGCCTGTGTGGCGCTACTGAAGAGATCGCCAGTTTGGAATATTAACTCCTCACAGTGCTCATCTCCAAAGATCCTCTGGCTGGGGTGCACTCGTGTTCACCTGCATCGAAACACCCACGAGAGGGTCCCCATGGACGAGGAGAAACCAAGAGGCCCGGCAACAAGGAAGGCTCTGGCAGCAGCTTTTTAGTTGGTAGAGTTGGAGGGTGTTTTATTAAAAATACGAATAGTTAATCCTTACCGAGAGCTATGTAGTGCCAGGCTGTTCCAAGTGCATATGTTTGTTCATTAAATACTAATAGTAATCCTATTTTCCATTTGAGAAAGCCGAGGCAAGCTGAAATTAAGTGACTTGACTCAGGTGTCACCACTAAGGATTCAAACCAAGGCAGGCTGGCTCCAGAGCCCACACCTTAAATGCTGCTATTCTGCCATTCCAGTCAACAGCGCGTGGCATTCACACTGGGATCCATTTGCTACACGTGGCTCACCGGCTCAGGCCGGCTGCCGGCACTCACCATGGGGCTGGCCCACACTCATCGGGGGAGGGCTGCTACTGGGCTGTCTGAAGAGGTGGTTGTTGGGGTGGTTGGGGGGTGGGCTTGAAGGCTGAATCCTTAACCTTAAAAAACACACAAAACCAGGTAAATAAATCCCCAAGGTGCCACCAGAACCTTGAAGTGAGCTTCAGTCATAGGATCCACCTCAGCAGAAACTATGTTTTTAGTGCTGATAAGCCTCCAGGCTAGAAAAACATACAAGATCTGCCCACCACAGCCTCCTTACAACCTACCCACGAATTATGTTACTGGACTTTCCCGACAAAGAGGCAGAGCCTGCGGGCCTGTGTCTGGCTCCTGTATTAGATGTCACATGACTTTGTTCATGTGGCTGAGATAGTGAAGTGGCACAGGAAGCCAGGATGCCAGGGAGGCTGCTGGGATTTAAACTGGCTTCTCTGCTCTTCAAATAGTTTCTTCCAAGATGGAAGCTAAAGTCAGTCAGAATCTCCCCTATGAGTCAGGCTAGAGAGACAATGGCTTAGGCATGAAGCAAAGCGATGGATGCCTTACCTCTGCAGCTGGTGGGTGAGGAGGGCTGGCTGGCTTTCACATGCGGCCTGAAGAGGCGGGGAGGGCTGCGGAGGGCAGATGGAATCCTAAAACACGGGGAAGGTGGAGAAGGACTGTGAGCCCAAAGAGTAACGTGAGCTATTCTCAGGAAGGAAATGGAGAACTACCTGTCCCTGAGACTTAGGCTTTTGTGGCTCATGGAAAAGTCTGATTACCTTTACCCAAACATGCCAACCATAAACAGAACTCAACTCCATTCTGCCCTGCATGATCTCCTCCAAAATTCACAGGCAAACCAGTCATCCTGAGAGCACACTCCAAACCCGCTGGGAGAGTGGAGGGAGACCTACTTGAATCTGCTGCTGGAGAATCTGGTGGTGCTGCTCCTGCTGGTACAGCATGTGCTGCTGCTGGGTCTTCTCCAGGGCTCTCTCATCAATCTGCCCCCCATACAGCTTCCGCAGCTGCTCACACTCCTGAAGGGAAAGCAGTTTATATGGGCGGGATGTAGCCAGACCCACCCCAGGCAGTGACGTGAGCAGGTGCACATCTGCCCAAAGATCTCACAGCAGAAAGAGCCAGGCGAGAACAGTGCCCTTGAGCGCTCACCCCATCCCATAGGTATTTATGTACTCAATGTGTATATATTCACACCCTGCTCTGCATGAACCAATGCAAACACCAAGGATGGGCTGTGCACAAGTGGAAGTGTCCAGTGTGAAATCTGTGTACAAAGAATAAGCCACTCAAAGTGTGGTCATGAGAAGGCAGAAAGGAAACTGGCCTGTGGACGCCTTCCTTCCTCTGAGAGCACCATTCTGTACCAACTGGAGATTGTGCCAGGTGGCAGCCATGCCAAGCAAGCTCCCACAAGACCCAGTGCCCATTCCAAGAGGAATGCCAGGGCTGCTTCCAAGTACTTTCCCTGGTGCTTCCCACTGAAACCCAAGCCCAGAATAAAGTCCTCTCCAGTGAACTACAGGACAGGAGGGGCAGACAGTCCCTTCATGGGGCAAGCGAGGCTGATGCTGGGGAAAGCTGTACCTAACAAGCAAGCAAAGAGCAGGAGGCTATGGCTCTGGACCTAGCCAGCGGCAGTACTGCTGACAGGAGGGCAGAAGCGGTCTCTGCTGCCATGCTTCTCCAGCGATGTCCACATCTCTCCATTACCTGCTGCAACTGTTTGATGCTGCTGTTGTTGCCCATTTTTTCCAGGTGGGCTTTAAAGGCCTGGATGCTGGCAGCCCCGTCTGAGAACCGGCGCACAGGGGAGAACCGCTCCGTAGGGAGGTGCAGGGTGTTGGAGTCCTTGTAGGTAGAGCTGAATACAGGGGAAGAGAAGGTCAAGGCTAGGACCTGGGTTCTGAGCAAATCACCTGGGGATGTGTTCCCACGACGAGCACCAAGATGATGCTGCCATGTGGGCCCCAGCCTGTTCCCTTTCCCAGGGTCCAGGTCCGTCTTCCGTTCCCACTTACCATAGGCTGGCGTCACTGCCAGAGGGGAGGCCCTATCCTGGGATCAAACACACCCAGTTCTTATCACTACGCCAGGAAGGAGAGAAGAGCTGCGAGTGATCCCGAAGGCCAAGCTGCGAGGAACTCTTCTGGTTTAGCATCCTATCTCTATCTAGTGCCTTTAGAAACCTGAGTGACGCAAAGCTGCCCCTGAGCAGTAAGGAAGGAAACTACAGTCAGCTTTGTGGTCCACGGTCAGGCCTGGAAACCATAGGTTCTGTGCTAGAAAATGGGGGCAGCTTTGACGTCTCCCCAGATGGAAACAGCACATTTTTAAGGAATGTGGCCCTGAAGGATGCACATGCCTGGCCAGCGCACACAAGGCTAGTTACTGTGAAACGCACTGCTCAGAGCAACCGCACCTCCCGCCTCCTAAGGAAAGAGCACCCGTGTGGATTACCTTCAAAATCCACTGACCCATCAGAGCACAGTCAGAACCGTACAGGAAGAACAGCTATTGATAAGGAATGCCTGAGACAGCACCAGGGCTAGAGGCTAACACCTGTACCTGTTACTGAACCAGAAAGAGATGTTTGTGGGGAAGCAGATAAAAGACTGCCCAAGCAGCATTCCAACAGCCACGGAAGGGTTAGGGTTCATGTCCAGGGCAGGGATGGCAGCACAGTGAACTCGGGGTGAAATGAGGCACCACCTGCCCAGGTACTCATTCTGGACTGAAGCAGAACCCAGGCTAAGGAAGCAGGTTAACAAGCAAGTTCAAATGCAGTGCCACAGGGACGGGGAGGAGTCCCGTGACTGTGCAGAGAGGTCAAGAGTTCCGGCAGCAGGTGAACGCCCTTGACCCCCTTCTAGTGATGACTTCTGTTTCGGACTCTGCCTGAAGCCTGCACAGCAGTGCGCTAATGAAACGAGCCGCATGGATGTTTGTTTCAGTAACACAGAGACAAAGGCTTTGGGCAGACACACTCTGGAAACGGCAATCCTGAAGGCTGTGTTCAGGGGCATTCCCTCCATCCTTCCCAGTTCTGTTTCTACTTCAGGTGTTTGGAGTTAAAGCAAGCCAATACTATGTCCTCCTAAAATGTTTCTCTTACGCTTTCAATATTAGTGACAATGGACACATTTCTGATTCACTCAGAAAGCTGTGTTCTTCAATTCAGTCCATCTGCACAATCCCCGTTCTCTCCATCGAAGCCACCTCCCAGGGCCAGGCGGCTCCTGGCTCTTCCAGAAGCGCAGGCTGTGGACACCGACCAGCAGGTCAGCCCAGCAGAGGTGCCAGGGAAGCAGTCTGGCTGTGCTGCTCACTTGGAAGCACGAATAGGACCAACGGCGCTGTTTTGATCAGGAATCCCATTCAAACCCACACCGCTTCCCTCAGGCTCCGTTCCCACTATACTTCCAAACCGGGACTGGTTCACCCCCTGCATGAAATCCAGCTTGTGCCAGGTTTTTAAAAAGAATTACACTCAGAAACTTAAAAAATTCTAAATTACACACTTTCAAGTTAAAAAGGTCGATCAGACTCCTCTTTCGTCTCAATGTGGCTTTTCATCTATTATCCCCCAGAGGAAAAAGATGCTGTTCGTGATTTTCTCCAGAAGAATAAGGGAAATTCAATAACTATCTAGGCCACCCATTCTAAGTGTTTTATGCCCTTGAAAAGTTCCCATTTCCCCCTGAAGACTAATTTCAGTCTCTTGTGTTGCCATATTTTCACAGTATCCCCATCAAGGCATGCTGAGTTTGCATAAATGTCCCACCTCACACAATCTGCCACTCATAAAGCATTCATTTCAACTCAGACTGGCTTGACCACAGGAAACCTGACGGCAGGCAGGCAGATCCCAGCAGGGGAGGCCTATGTGGTCCTCCTTTATAACAAAAGCAAACAGGACCCAGTCTGTGGTAAAGGTGACTAGGGAGGCGTGCCAATCTTCATGTTTCTCTGATAACAATACCTCCAGAGGAGCACTTTGAAGTAAACAAGGGTGCC
Organism: Myotis lucifugus; assembly: GCF_000147115.1. Classification (NCBI taxonomy): domain Eukaryota; kingdom Metazoa; phylum Chordata; class Mammalia; order Chiroptera; family Vespertilionidae; genus Myotis; species Myotis lucifugus. The sequence continues at coordinate 142,747 of NW_005871496.1, forward strand.
AAAGGGCTCAGCTAAACAACAGACCCCGATGAGGCTGCAGAATTCATTGTCAGGTAGGGAGGAGGGGAAGACAGAAACAAGGAGAAACACAGGTGGAGGGTCTGTTAGGTAAGTGTGGAGCTCAGGGTCATGAAGAAATCGTAGGAAATTTACGGGGTGGAAAGGCAGCTCTCTAACAATCACTCAAGTACAAGGTAGGTCCTGAGAGATTTTCCTTAGGAAAATACTTCCTGTGTCATAGGAGTTTCTTTTGAGAATCATCATTCCTGCTACTCCTAACAGACTATTTTTTTACTAAGCTATCCGCGGTCATTTGCAAAAGCTTATCTCCCTTCTTTCAGAGTTCCAACGTGGCACTCGTCATGTCTCAGCCTGCTCAGAGTTCACCTGTCTCTGCTGATTACATCAATGCCCAATGGGGAACTAGTCACAACGAAAACACTGTCAAGCTTGCCAGTGTGAACTGGCTGCAAGATGTAATAGCAGCACAGTTATAAACTTAATTTCCTTGAAATCTGACTGCTTTTCAACCTTCCCAAGTAAGAATGCTTTTCACTGTCCTCTCAAAAAGATGATAATAAAATAAGTTCTAGGAATTTAGGGTGGCTTTGAGAGTGTGATCCATGAGTTTGGGTATGTTCTCAGCTAAGGTTTTTGGCCATCAAGGTATTCACAGAAGACAATCACCCTAATCTAGCCAAGTGCCATTCCTCTTGCTTGCAGGCTTACTTGGATTCAATTTTGTCAAGTTTTCTTGGCCAGCTATGGTTAAGTTTCTTTTTATTTTTTCAAGAGAATGAGCTATCCATGTGACAGAGCCTCAGTAAAGACCTTGCCATCAGAATACTGCCTGAATGACTGCTTGAAGAGGATGTAGTGCCTGCGCTACCACTCACAAAGGGCCGTGTCCTCCTCCATATCCTGGCTCACTGCTCAGTGGTAACATGGTAAGAAATGCTCATTCTTTTGAGGGCAATGTGTTATTAAAGGTCAAGTCTATTAATATGGCTACACATCCTCTTATTTCCAGGTGGCCCTCTGAGAGCTTCACCTTCTTGCAGGTTTCAAGTTCAATTTCATCTGTGAGTCAACATCTAGAATCACAAGAATCAATGCAGACAATACACGTGCCTACGAGGCAATGGGAAAGAAGAATCCTATGTTGCTCTGTGCACTGCTTAGTGCACGGAGCCGAGAAGACGTAGTTCAGGATGCTATTTAAAACCTTGATGCCAGTCACCAACACTAGCCAGAAGGGTGCCTGTCCGATGAGCCTCAAGGAGCTCAGATAGCTCATGTGGCTACTCACCGATGCTGATCAGGTACCAGGTGAGGGGGCCAGACCCGGGGACGGAAAGGCTGCTGTCCTAGCTGCCGTTGTAGGTCCGGTGGGATTTCGGCCGTAGGGTTGGTCATGGCCAGTGTATGCCTTTTGGACCTATTTGCCAAGTACCTGCAACAAGCAGGAGCACATTTCATAGTAAAAAAAACAGCCAGGACTATTCCTCAGCAAGAAGCATCAGAAGTTAATGTAAAGCACTCCGGGTGGAATCGTGCCGGAGCTCTGAAAGGGCTCCACGGCGAACAGATCCCAGCGGGAGGAGTGAGGCACGTCCACCGCCAGCAGAAGCTGCTGACCGCTGGCGTGGCGGACCTGGGGCCTGCGAGCAGCCATGGAAGAGGTGAGCAGAGGCAGCTATAGAGAAGAATGATTTTCCTTCCACTCCACAGAAGAATCTTTCCCCTACTTATTAATTTTATTCTTCTTTTCCCCTCCAAGTTTCAAAAAATATAAGAGAAAATAAGCACTGAGGACCGTTCCTAGAGATGAGCCAAGGGAGATATTCAGAAGGTCCCCATGTCTCCGACCCCTGGTCCGCAGGTTTTGAGCCGGTCCTCACTCTAAGTCTCAGAAAACATAGCTTTCTATGCAGGGAGAGCAAACTCAAACCTCCCTTCCCCGGGCCCCAGACTGTATGCCAGCCATCAGAGAAGAGACTGATATTGTTCCCTGGGAATCAACCTCTCTAGAGGACAAGAAGTGAAACCACAAGAAATGCTTAGAATTCATTTTGTGGGAAAAATGCAAGACAAGAAAACAGAAGTTTCAAAAGCGGAAGAGTTGACGAGCTGCTGCCTTTAATCTGAAGATACTGGTCCCCTTCATCTGGTTAAGCATTATTCCTTTTTGTCTCAAAACAAACGGGCATATTATCCTTTAAATGTTGGTCTAAAGAAGAAAAAAAGGTGGGGCAGAAGGAAGTGAGTCCAAGAGGAAGACATAAAATGAAACACTGCCGTCTAATTAAAGCAGCCAGGCAGTTACGTTTCCTAGTTTCTCTTACCACACCAGCAGGACCCATTTACAATTTCACATACTGTTATCAGCAAACTACAGAAACAGCAAAATCAAGAGGGAAAAAAGTTACAACTGTCCTTCTACTGGCTAAGCTGTGGGAGGAGCTGACCCGCTTGCCAACACCCCTGTTCTCCTCTCCCTCCACAGGGACGGGCTTCTGTTAGAACCGCACTCTCAGGAGCCAGCAACCATCAGGCTCTTAAAAAGTGCTCTTGTTTCATTCCTAACTACTTCGCCCACTTAAGATAAAACAGTTAACAGACTATAATTAATGGTATGTAAACTTGCAAAAGAGTAAGCCATTAGTGGTTTAATATCCATTTGATAAAGACACCTAAAGTTCCCCCAAGAGCCCATGAAAACTATTTTATTTTCAACTTCCCTCAAGGGCAAAACATATAATCTTGAGGAACACCTGTATTTCTGGGAAAATACATGCTGAATTCTGGTCAAACCCCGCTCCCCAGAAAATAAGAATGACAACTCCCACAAGGGGGCATGGGTGGAGCTGAGGGCCATGGCTAATGGAACTGAGGTAAATGAACAGCACAGTGTGCCTGATGGTCACTGCTGTTTTCTGTGGATTAGGCATCGCTCAACAAGGTTCTGCAAACCATACATGTTTGCATCTGTCACTGGCCCGAACCGCATATTCTTTTCAAGCGAACAGTACCAGAGGTATTCATTCTCCCAGAAAGGAGGAGTCCAGGCCAGAGGTCCATGGCTAGCCTAGCTAGGATCACTATCATACCAAATCTCCGATTCCTGTTCGGTAAACGGTCCAGGGCAGGTAGGAGCAGGCGTAGTGCCTTGTGAACACTATGAGCTGCAATATGAAGGCAGGTGACAAGGAAGGTCGGAGGGAGGAGAGGAGCGTTCTTATGGTTCTTGCTGTCACTCGGGACTTCCAATGGCGTTTACAGAAATGAAATTTTCTGGGGAGTCTTCTGTTCCTTCTAGGTGGGAGGAACATGCCACCTGGCTTGAGCAGAGACCACACAAATGCTGAAGCTACACTGTACCCTCCTTGGGCAGAGGCGACCTTTCGCTGGTTGCAGGTGAGCCTGCCAGACGCCACATTACCTCTGCACAGCTTCCTGATCGGGCTCCCCGTCCGAGCTCTCCTCGTCCACAGGGGTAACTGCTGGCACTGCCTGACAGAGACAGAAAGGACAGGCTCAGGCTCTGCTGCTTCTCAATAGCTCTCATTCCGGAAACTGCCTAGGGAGTGGTCTTCCATTCGTTTTCTTACTCACACAACGTTTCATAGGACCCCTGGGCTACACACAACTTTCAGATACCTTTCTATTTTTCCATTTTCACCTTGTTCAGGTGATTTTACTTTGGATTTCTTCCTCTAATTCATCTTCATTCATTGATTTATTTAACCAACAAACAGAATGCCTACTACGTTCCAGGATAAAATGTAGTTCTGGCCCTCACTTTACAGTCTAGTGCAGGACAGAGACAAGTACACAGACAATTTCAAAACAGCAGGACCAAGTCCTCCCTGGGGTACTTGGGAGCGGAGGAAGGTGTCTTGGAGGAGGTGACATTCACCTGAGACCTGACAAGTGAACAGGAGCCAAGGAAAGGGGGAAGGAGTCACAAGCCTTTGAGGTCCTAGGTTCAGAGAAAGGAGAAAGCCTGCGGGTGCTTGGGAACCTGAGGATACAGCAGAAGCTGTGTACCTGGCTAAGAGGTGACCTAGGGTGCGTATTCTGCTATTTCCAGAGTTTAGGTGTCTTTAACTCCAGAAAGGCATGAGGGTCTTTTAAAAGTACATTTTAGTACATAATGTAATTGTGCAGTTGCAATTCAATGCTTTCTTTAAAAAAATCTTCATATAAGGATATGTTCTTATTGATTTGAGAGAGAGAGAGAAACATTGATTGATCAGTTGCCTCCCATACATGCCTCAACAGGGATCAAACTCACAACCTAGGTATGCGCTCTGACTGGGAATTGAACCTGTAACCTTTTAGTGCACGGAAAGACGTTCCCACCAACTGAGCGACTTGGCCAGGGCCGCGATTCCACGCTTTAAGTAGCTGTGACCCACCACCACTGTATGTGAAATGAGAGCCTCCACAGCATGCATTCCTGTGGCTCTCCCCACTGCTATGGACTGGACACCATGCATTCTTGACAGCTATGCACAGGGCTCACATAGTCACCAGGCCTCAGGCACTAGAGCAAAAATCATACTTAAAGTAGGAGCATTTTATGAAATGGATAATTATAAACCAAAACAAAAAATCTTTGGAGTAATTCTATTGTTTGAATGCTTCTAGGGTTTCCAGGTCCCTTCTTACAAGTTTATAAGGCTTGGAGTAACAGGACTGAGAAGGTGGCGGCTATGGGGGTGCAGGAGAGGAGCGCCGTGGCCAGGGATTCCTGGCGTTGCATACCACATTAAAACTTTATTTTGAGGAGGTGCAGTGGTAACCCACTGAAGGATTTCAAGGAGGGACATGATGTTCTAAGATCTGTATTTTAGAAAGCTCGTGCACGTTAGCCGCAGAGTGAAAAGTGGTGGTGGCAAGCCAGTTAGGAGGCCACTGTATTAATTTAGGCCAAGGATGACAGTGGTTTAAGGAAGGGCAGTGAAATGGACAGAAATAAGGCATTTACCTTACAGGCACTGGGAAATAATTTGATATGGGAAATGAGGGAGAGGAAGACTTAAAGATAAAGCCCACATTCCTGGCCTGTCTAATCAGGAGATGACAGTGTTTCCACGGTCACTCAGGACGAGACACAGGTTTAATGGGCAGGCCAAGGTCGTTTGGGGACATGCTGGACTAAAACTGTGAGTGTCTGTGGGACACCAACTAAATATGTGCAGTAGGCAGGCATGTATATCTATGCAGACGCATCCACAAGAGCATGCGGGACTGCAGAAGCACCTGGTAACAAAAATTATGGGAGTGGACAAGGCCACCCAGACAGGGTATGTAAAAAGAAATGGAAATAGAACCTAAGATAAAAGCCGGGGTTTCACCAATTTCAAGGAACAAGCACAAAGGAAAACTGAAAAGAACCAAAGAAAATATTTCAAAAAGAAAATGGTCAACAGTGACTAACACAGTTGGGAGGTCCAGAAAGACAAAAGTTAAAACTGTCCACTGGATTTACCAACAAAAGTTTGTTACTGATCTTTGCAAGAACAGCTCCAATGGGCAGAGCAAGTCCGTCCACCTCCCTCAAAGCTGTCCGCCTGGCCCTCACAGCCTCCCTGACCCTGCTCTCTCCGATGCATCTGCCACTTATCAGTCCCTGGGACTCACCCCAGCCCTTAATCACATGCGGCCTTGCACTATTCCAGTGGTTCAGCGAGGCCAGGAACTGTAAACATGATTCTTTCCTTTTCCAGACCTGTGCCAAGCCACAAACTTGTGGGACTAATCCATGACAAGGTAAGTACAGAAATTGAGCAAGATTTTAAAAATCTTAAAAATAGAAGGTAATATTTTAAAGAGTTATGGATATAATAAATATCCAATCTTATGGTACTACGAGATTGAATGAACAAATGAATGAATGAATGAATGAATGAATGAATGAATTTACCCAGGAGAGGAAAGTAACTGGAAATAAACAACCCAGGGCGAGGGGTGGGGGTAACAATCTTTTAATGTAACCGTCATATACAAGAGATGGGACTGAGGGATGCCAACTGACTAGGCTAGACCTTGGGAAAGCCAATCAAGTGCTAAACCCAAAAGGCAAGGCAGTGCTAATCAAAGGAGAAATGGTGCATAGAAGGTAATATTGGAAACCAACCTAAAGAGCAATTTATTACAGAGAAAACGGTTAGCATGTGCTGCCCTCTGGCCGAGAGGAGTTACCTGTGGGAAGGCGCCTCCAAACTGAGGGGTGGCAGACGCACTTAACTAGGTGTAAGTGGTCCGTGAGGATGAGGCTCTCTGGGAGCAGGCTTCAGTGTAGAAATTATTTGGTTAAGAAAAGAAGTTAGCCAAAAAATAAGACTGGAAAATTCTACTAGCCTGAGGAAAATGTGATTACATTGAACACCGTAAGTTTAGAGAAAGAGGAAATTCAGACATTTAGGTTGGAAAGCCTCTTTTTCCCACCCTATGCTCACAACCTCTTTATCAAAAATCTCGGAGAGAGTAAGCTGGGCTCTGTGCTGCTACTCACTGGTGTCATGGTGACAAGTGGGGAGGGTCCCCGTGGGCGCTTCAGCAGCTGCTGGGCATGTAGTTGGATGTTGGCTCCTCCATCTGAAGCCCGTCGGCCAAGGGGACCCATTCCATTTAGCAGCTGGAGGGGAGGCGGCTGTAACAGGGACTGCTCCTGTCGGGAGTAGAGTGGGAAGGACAGGTGGATGAGGCAGGGGGAGAGGAGGAGAGGAAAAGAAGTGACGTTAAGGACCCTTGGTTGTGATGGAGACTAGAGAAATCTTCCCTCACACCCAGATGCTTTCTTTCTCTACAAAGACACCCTTAAATCCTGGAAGGTCTCTCAGTCTCTTAAAGAAGTTGAAATGTGTTTCTTTTGGGCAAGCCCTCTCCCGTATCCAGGTACCTTGTACTCAAGCTGCCCAGTTGGTTGCAAATTTTGCGTGGGCAACAGGTTGTGCATGAAGTTCATGTTAGGGGCCACCTGAAGGAATGGAGCCTGCGGGTTGACTCCAGGAAAGCCAGGTAGGAGCTTCTGCAGATCGTCCATAACTTCCATGCTAAAAGAAACAGGATGACAGAGAAGTCTGGTTAATATTCTTTTAAGGTTTTTTGTTTTTAAAATATCTTTATTAAGAGTATGGCAGATACCTTTCTTTTATCCCCCCCAGTGAACCCCTTCTACCTGGTTCCTGCTCTGTCCCAGGCCTTAACCACCCTATTGTCTGTGTCCATAGGTAACGCACATATGCATATAAGATCTTCGATTAACCTCTTCCCACACCCCCCTCAACCCTTCCCTCTGAGATTTGTGGCCCCACCCCATAACAAAGAAACAGAATTTCCGGAGGATGAGGCCTAGAAATTAGGATTTTAAAAAAATTCCCAGGTGATTCTAATGTGCAGCCAAGGTTGAGAACCACTGTATTGGGTAGAGCTGTTATGTCTCCTGGAATTGGTAGAGTGGCCTTGTGTAGTAGGTGTTCTCTAGGGCCCAATGGCTCAGCCTACCCAGTCACCTGAGCTGGGCACTCTAGGTGCACCCTGTGTGGGCTGTGTGCACAGTCTTATTGTAGTTGAGCACTGAGAGGAACTGACCTCCAGGCCAATCAGCTGTGAGGACCAGCTGTGACTACAGTGGAAGAGCTGCTGTGCAGGAGACACCCTGTGGAACAGGACTTGCTTCAGTGGGGCTTGGTGCTCACTGAGTCAACCCCTTGAGTGTGTGGCTTGTGGATGCGTAGAGTTGTAATCTGCTATGGTCTGAAGCTGTCCACAGGGTGCACTGGCTCTGGGGCCTCCCGGGAGGTGCAAAGTCAGCCACTGCTTGGGCCACCCGGCAGGAGCTACAGAGGGATCTGCAGAGTTTTCCTATTTGTATTGGGTTTGGAGGTGCCCAGGTAAGGGCCAGCTGTGAAGGAAGGCAGGCTGGTGATAGTGCCAGGTCTTGGGTCTCTTACTGATAGATATGGGGCACAATGACACCAGTTGCTGCTTTTTTTTTGAGAGATTTTAGCAAAGTTTGAGCCAGGACAGGCCATTCATGTGGAAAAGCTGCTGAAAAGCTTGGGTAGGGCTGCAAATTGGATGGGGAGGGGTCTTAGGAATCACCAGGGTGGAGTGAACAGTGTCGGCCATGATGATGGAAACTGAGATATGGCTGCTCATTAGCTCTGTAACGGGGGAGGTCCCAGCATAGCAGCAATGACCCCTGAGAGCACCCTGGTCTGGGAGAAAGCCTCCTGCCAGTTCCTGACCCAATACCAGACAGTCCAATTCCTCCTCCTATGTCCCTGGATTCCCCCAAAGCTGCCACCTGGTGCTGGAGCTCAGAGGAAACAGGACCTTGTAAGTCAGTACAAAGGCTCTTTAAGAGGAACTGCTGGGTCTCCAGCAGCCTCTGTGTTAACTCAACCACCATCCTGGCTGGTTTTTACAGCCCAAAGTTAGGGGGACTTCTCTGCCCAGCTCTGGAGCCCTGGGTTGGGGGTTTGGTGTGGGGCTGGGACCCCCTGCTTCTTACAGGAGGCCTTGGAGACCTCTCCCAATTAAAAAAGGCCACAGCCTGTCCGGCACCTCTGCCCCTCCCAGCAGCCGTGATGTGCTTTCTTCTTTACTTCTCTAGTTGTAGGACTTCCATTCAGCTGGTTTGAATGATGGCTGTTGTCTTTTAGTTATAATTTTGATGTGGTTGTGGGAGGTGGTGAATACTGGTGTTTACCTATGCCGCCATCTTTTCTGGTTAATATTCTTACTCAAAAGTGTTATATCCCCAAACTGATGAAACGGATAAGTTCAGTATAATTTATTATATATTTTTCCACTTTCCCTGCAAATTTGTATTTCTCTCTAAGATCCCAAAGCAAGAAGTCCAATGTGTGGAACCTGGCTGCCTGCCACTTTACTGTTTGGAACTGGGGACTGCTATTCTTTATTGACCACTCATGTGAAACCAACAGCTCTGAGCCCTGAGGAAATACTGGCACTGGTCCAGCTCGGGCCTGCACAGTCTGGAGGTGAACAGCACATTTCTGGAGGACACAGGCCACCCACTAAAACCTGGCTGCCTGGAATAGCAACTCATTCACCAGGGAAAGAAGGCAATTCCTCCCGTCAGTGCTGGCAGCACAGACACGCCGCGATGTGCAAGGCTGTGATGCTCCTGCAGTGGGACTCACAGCACACTGTAAACCAAGAGGTCTTTCCACTAGCAGGGCGACACTGCGGACACAGCCTTTGGAGCCAGAATGTTCCCCTGCTGCCTGTGTGAATGTAGGCCCAGAATGAGAAATCTAAAGCAAGCCGATCAGCAGGCCTGGGGATCTTTTTCTGGAAATCACTCAGAGAAAAGAGGTATTTATAAAACAAAACAAACAAAAAAAACAAAACAACTAGCTTGACACCTAGTTGAGCTCTCAAGAGAACTCTCTGACACAACCTTCTCTTCTCTACTCAGTAGAGAGAATATCCAGAAAAGATGAGAGGGTATTTTTAATGTTGAGTCTTCAAATGTAGAACAAAAAAGGAGAGAGCCAGCCTTTAGGACATCTCCCAGGTGGGAGGGCATCAGGGACATATGGAAGGACTATTTTGGGAAAACACTTTGGATAACTGGTACTTATTCAGTGTGGTTTTTGATTTTTGTTTCCTTAATTTAATTTGTAACACAGATAAATCACACCATATCCTTTGTCCTCATTTCCAAGATGAGTCTTGCATTAGGACACGTAGCGACCATCTCTCGAAGCTGTCGGACGAACTGTGAGAGGCACTTTCACGTGACTTAGATCAGAAGACCTCAACCTTTGCAGACACAGAGACTATCATACTCTTCACCACAATGTTGCGATTCATTGGCATGATGGTGGCTACTGGCCCACCATCCACTAGGGCAGCGGTTCTCAACCTGTGGGTCGAGACCCCTTTGGCGGTCGAACAACCCTTTCACAGGGGTCGCCTAAGACCATCCGGCATATCAGATATTTACATTACGATTCATAACAGTAGCAACATTACAGTTATGAAGTAGCAACGAAAATAATTTTATGGTTGGGTCACAACATGAGGAACTGTATTTAAAGAGCCAGAAGGTTGAGAACCACTGTCCTAGAGGCAGCTCTGTAATATTTTTAGCAAATCAAATCTGGTCTACCGGGGACCCTGAGCTGGGTTACAAACAGGTCTTGGCCACCGGATTAGTTTTCATCTGGGAGATACAATGAAGTAGGAAAAAGGCACTGGTGGGAACTCAGTCAGGTGGGACTTCTTGGCCCTGAGGTTAATTAGGGCTCAGACACTCACCGGGGGTCAGCCACACCCACTGTGTGCCTCCTCATTGACAAATAGCGAACCAATGCTTCAGGGGAAGGCTCTTCACCCTCATCACTGTCCAAGTTCACCGTCCCATCCGGCTGAGGTGAAGGAAAACACAACTGAATTAGACATGAGAAGTAATTAGAAATAAAAGTAAGGCAAGGAAGCAAGAATATGGGAAAGATTTCAACTGACAACGATCAGAGATCGCCACTTGCCTCCACAATCTGGTTCTCTGGGTTGATCAGCTGCACCTGCGGAACGCTGATGTTCATAGTGGTACCCGCCTGCTCCGCCTGGAGAGAAGTACATACAGATACACACATACTATAAACACTAGAGGGAAATGATAGCCTTTCAAAGTGTTCTTTTTATTTTTAATCCTCACCTGAGGATATGTTTTTATTGATTTTAAGGAGAGAGGAAGAAAGAGAGAAACATGTGAGAGAGAAATATCCATCGGTTGCCGCCCATACACGCCCCAGACCAGGGATCAAACCCGCAAACTAGGTATGTGCCCTGACTAGGAATCGAACTCACAACCTTTTGGATGACGCTCCTACCAACTGAGTCACCCAGCCAGGGCTCAAAGTATTCTTGATTGCTAAGGTCTATGTTTCTACCTCTGAGTCTTTGGTTCCTTAGAAGCCATATTAAGAGAGTTGTGTGTTTCTGTTTTTGCTTTTTGTTTTTTTAGAAACAACAGTCTCAATGATTTGCTGCTTCTTAAAAACAAAAAAAAAACAACCACACCCTGCAACTAGAGTTGTCTACCTCAAGTACATAAAGACCCTTCCATCCTCTCTAAGAAAGGTTCCAATCTTTGCTTGATCTCTGGACTTAAGAATTCCTGAGCAGTGGCTAACCACCCTCCGCCCCATCCCCAAATGTTACTTGTCCTGAATCAGGTCACAGGAATCACTGCCCACCTGGATACTGACTGGTGCTTGAAAGGCCATGGCTCGGGGCATGCTGGGAGGTCCTCCGACATGCAGGGTTTTATGTCTCTTATGTCGATCGCACAGCAGATGGTAGATTGCACTATAGTGATCATAGGCATCTGTGCTTAATGACTATCAAGAGAGAAAGGAAAGAGTAAAAACCCTGGTGAAACGGCATGTCAATGACCAAACTCTCTCAATAGTAACATTACCAGACCAAAGCATCTCTGTTCCAAGACCCAGAGAGGGGCAGAGGAAGAAGGGGAAGGAAACAAAAAGATCAAGTTTCTGCTGGTCACCAGATGGGAGGGGTGGGTGAAAAGGATGGGATTAAGGAGTACAAATTGGTTGTTATAAAATAGTCATGGAGATGCACAGCACAGCATAGGGTAGATAGTCAACAACACTGTAATGGTATCAGACGGGTATTAGACTTACTGGAGTAATCACTTCGTAAGTTATATAAATGTCTTATCTCTATCCTGTACACCTGTAACTAATATAATGTATATCAACTATAATTGAAAAATTTAAAAAATTATTTAAATAAAAAAGACCCAAGTTCCCAAGAAGGAGAAAACATTTAAAAAGGCAGCCCAAGGGAGTATGGCCACACCTCCCTTTGCTCTCCATTCCTTTAGAGATACCTGTAGTGTCCGCTCTCTGTCCAGTCCAATGTCCTCCATGGCCAACAGGACATCCTCATTCAAAACGTCTACCTGTCTTTCTTCTTTTATCTGTCGGCATTCAGCTATTAACTGTAACATTAAAAAAAAGGTAAGCCATCAAACCCCAAATTAGCTATGCTAAGATGACATATCACATATGCATGTCACCCACAGCAAGCTGTTTCAGGCCCCTAGCTTGGGATATTTTTGGCTTCAGACAAAGCCCAAGCAATAAAGCCCCAGGGTAGCTGTGAGAAGACAAGATCCTCATTTTCATGAGCAACTCTGGGGTACCTGGGATGGCCACAATGGTTTAAATAAAGGTATGCTACAGGAGCCACTGAACTAGCACACTAGGCAAGAGGGAGAGACGTCCCCATGGTGGGTACGCTGCAGAACTGTGGGCTGTACTGTCTCAAAAGCCAAGAGACTGTGACTTGGGGGTAAGTAGTACAGAACTGGTCTCACTGTTCTCCATCAGCTGCTGGTTTAAAACCCCTACTTTCACTCCTTGCTTGATTATTACCCAATAGTTTGTGCCAGGGCTGCCTTTTCATGTCCTGGCCTGTTTACAATCTCATGCAAAAGAGGTTTCAGTAGTTCTGAGAAGAGTTCCCTAAGGCAAGTGGTGCTCACTCACCCTGTCAAAGTTGGGGTCGTTGTCCCCTAACTTCATCCACTTGTGTTTGCATATCTGCTCCATTGAGAGGCGCTTACTCGGGTCCAACACCAGCATGTGGCGGATCAAGTGCTCACACTCTGCAACAAAGAGCCTGTGTTTAACTCCGTGAGGGAGGTACCAGTGGTGCCCCCAGAGAGGCAAGGTGAGCAGGGAGATTTTCAAGTTCCTTGTTTCTCATTTGTCTCTCTTGCTCCTTGATCCTTACCTATGTCATTGCTTACTCCAGAAGGGACTGGCAAAGGTGGAAAGAGGTGGAGAAAAGAGAAATTCAAATCTGGTAGGCTGGTTAATACCCTCACTAAAAGTCTGGTTAGAAAAAGTCTCAGGATGATCCATAGATCTCATTTATTTATATTATGTATGGCCCCATTTAACACAATTAATGAGGGGATGAATGTCCTCAAAAGAGATTCAGTCTAGTATAAGGTCCTCAGAATGGCGAGTTCTTTTCTCCTACATGTATTGTTATGTGCACACTCATGCCCTGACTTTAGGAGACCAAACCTCTCTTCAAACTCAGGAACTGAACTTTCTAATGGTTCAAGTATGGGAGAGAGCGGCACGCATCTGATGCACACACCAGGACTCTCTGAGAACTTTGTAATCTTCTCAATGGTGTTTAAACATTCACAGGTGCATACAACTGGACTCTGAGCTATAGATTCAAATCAATAGTTATTTCGCTCTGGGAGCTCAGACTACATAACATATTGCTGAAAGAATAATAGATTCAAAATCAAGAAGCTTATATTTTTATTTCAAAACCATCCTCTAAGTTTTCTCACCCATAAGTTGAGGGTGTTGAGGATGATGTGGGAGTAGTGCCTGTGATAAAGGTGGTGATGGTGATGATGATAAAAACAGTGTTAACACTTCTGAGCAGTTTACAATTATGATTTTCTCATTTAATCCTGATAGCAATCCTAGGAGGAAGGTACTATAGTCATTCTCATTTCAGAGATGGTAAAAATCTGGCACAGAGAAGTTAATAAACTTGTCCAGGCTCACATGGTAAGTCAGATTTCAAACCATACTGCTTCTGTACTACAGAGCTGTGGGCAGGACCCAAACTTCTGAAACATTCTTTCAACATCTTCATCCAAGACACCATCATCTCTCACTTAGACTATTGCAAAAGTTTCCTATATGGTTTTCCTGCTTCCATTCTTGCTCCATAAAGAAGCAAAGAGGCTATTTCTAAAACACAAATCTGGGCACATTACTACCTAGCCTGCAATTCCCCAAACTCTTCCCATAACCCTCAGAATAAACTACAAAGTCCTGGGCCTACAGTCTTGAGCCTCCGTCTCTGACTTCATCCCCTGCCATCTCCCTACTGGGGCACAGAACTCCGTCCAGCTGCACTGGCATGCTTCCTAGTCTGTGCGCATGCTTAACATTCTCCACCGAAGGCCTCTGCACGTGCTGCTTCCCTCAGCTGCAATGGCTGCTCCTCTGACCTTTACATGGTTGGCTCCTTGTCATTTGGGTAAGAGCTTAAATGTCACTTGCTCAGAAGCTCTTCCCTGGCTACCTAAACTAGGCCTCTAGTCACTATTACAGTGATGGCGAACCTATGACACGCGTGTCAGAGGTGACACGTGAACTCATTTTTTTGGTTGATTTTTCTTTGTTAAATGGCATTTAAATATATAAAATAAATATCAAAAATATAAATCTTTGTTTTACTATGGTTGCAAATATCAAAAAATTTCTATATGTGACACGGCACCCGAGTTAAGTTAGGGTTTTTCAAAATGCTGACACGCCGAGCTCAAAAGGTTCGCCATCACTGATCTATTATGTCACACTAGTTTTCTTCACACTAATGACTTCTTTGTGAAATCATCTTATTTATTTATTTACTTGTCTATTATCTAACTCTCCCACCACAATGTAAGGCCCATGTCTTTCCTACTGCTGTTTCCAGTACCAAACCTCTAATATCAAACATGGTTATTTACACCTACAGGAGCTGAATACATAGCTACTGAATATATGAACAAATAAACATATATTGACTATTTACTCTAACCAAACAAGATTGTACTTGTGAAAATGCTTTTTTAACTATAAAAGTCTATAAAATATAGGTTAAAATTTTTTCTGTTTCTATTTCATTATAACTGTCCTGAAAACAAAACTGGCCAGTGATACTAACAACAATAAACTACTGCTAATTTTAAAAGACTTTTTATATATAAGGTACTATGATTACCAAGTGTATTTCATTTAATCTCACAACAACTTTAAATTAGATACTATTATCAGCACCATTTATAAACAAAGAAGAAACAAGTTAACAAACTCAACACTGCAAAATAATGGCAGAGCTGGGACTTGAGAGCTATTCTTGACTTCCTTGTTAGATATCTTTACATGGATATAAATTCTGCTTCTCTATTTTTTCAGAGTAAATTCAACTCTGCAATCCCACAATTTCTACAACATTTGGCAAACACTATTCTATATCACCATGTTGAAAGGAATACAAAGAGTAATTAAGGCAAATTGCTCTTAATTTAGTCTAACTTATAAAATACAACAAAGCAAAATTCCGATATTAAAATGATTTTTAGCAGGCATTAATTTGTTCTTGCTTTGTTACTAAAAGTATATTCAATGCAGTGTAGATTCTAAAGCCTGAAGTTCCTACAGTCCTAAGAAATAGAGGAAATGCTATCTACAACATTAAGCTTCTATTAAAATTATGTTTCAAAGTAGCAAGAATAGACCCCACAATTGTAGCATCCGAATAGGTTATAAACATCACCAACACACACCTTTATGGTCTGCAATTACTTGAGGAAAACAATGTTCTTAATTTAGAACGTTACTAAAGCTAAAGACCCCTGTGCAAGGAGAAGGTCTGGGCCTGATTCCAAATATGTGAAACTTGTTAGGGCCTCTAGGTGGCGCTCTTCCATTTCCTTTTGTTTTTTGTGCAGCATTTCATGCATAAAAGGTCACCAGGTTGCTCCTGATTCAAAACCAAGGCAGAATGACATTCAATTATAAGCTTGGTTTAAAAAATATATATATATGTATATTTGTTAATCCTCACCTAAGGATATTTTTCCATTGGTTTTCAGAAAGAGTGGAAGGGGGGAAGGGGGAGAGAGACAGAGAATGAGAAATATTGATGAGAGAGAGACACACTGACTGGCTGCCTTCGCACGCGCCCCAATCAGGGCCGGGGGATTGAGCCTGCAACCAAGGTACATGCCCTTGACGGGAATTGAACCTGGGACCCTTCAGTCCATAGGTGGATGCTCTATCCACTGAGCTAGAGCAAAACAAACCGGCTAGGGCTAAAACAAATTTTTAATGACAATTTCCTTAAATACAAAATAAATCAACACCACCATAATATGTCCTGATTAGAAAACCTATCTAGTGCAATTGCAGGGTCTTGAAACTTACATTTAGTCATCTGTAACCACATTTTTGGTCTCAGATGCCTTGAAAAATCTCCAGAAAAATGCAAACAAGAATTTATACACAAAAATGGGAAGGTAACTTTAGGCTATTCAAGGAGCCCAGGAGGCATGCCACATTGTCTACATGTTTACAGGTCCCACGTTAAGAATCCTGGCTGCAGTAGCAATACCTAAAGAAAACAGCTCTTACCTTGTCTGCCCTACATAATATCCAGTATATAAAAGAATGAAAGCTAATCCCTTTCATATGTTGCACAGAATGGAAAATATGAGAAAATGCAGAAAACTCGATATTTATTATCAACGCTTACTTCCTAAGTGTCATACATAGCTCATGAAATTAAATTCAAACTAGATTTGAATGCACCATTCTACGTAAAACATGGGAAGAGAGTGAAAACAAAGGGAATAAAATGCTCACAAACCTAACAGAATCAACCAAATGATCAACTTTTCCAGAAGTACTCTATTTTAATGTCAAAAATGGCTCTATCACTTGTTCCTGCCCAAGAGGCAGCACCTTTGGTATGAATGAGGCGGAAGCATGCTGGGCAATGCAGGAATATGCTGCTCAGCCTGTGCATGCCAGAGTGGCAGCTCAGGAAAGCCCAGCGTCTCTCTCTCGCCTCCAAGGTGAAAGCTGATCCGCCCAGGGCATGCGAACAGGGGGATGCGGCTCAGGCCTGCCCTGCCCTGCCGGGCGTGCTCCCAGACACCAGGATGGCTGTGGAGAGCTGCTGTGTGTGCATTAAGAAGGCCAGATCTTTCACTTCTTTTTTTCTCTTTTGACCTTGATAATAAACTACTTTCTCTAAGAGGCTGAAATATTTGGACTGAGGGGGTGAAAAATAATGGACGGAGAAGGGGAATTAAAAACTAACTTCAAATTCTCTGAAAATACAAGTCTGTCTCCAGTGTCCAAGCTAGAAGTAGCATCACTTAAAGAATTCCCCGACTGAAACTGTAAAATCACCTGCAGCAAGGTGCCAGGCAGTGAGGCTGACTTAGCCTGAGAAGAGGTGTAGGCAGGGGGGAGCATGCTGGCTATCCAAGCATCTGGAGGAGTTTTATAAAAAGAGACAAAGTGGCCCTAGCCGGCTTGGTTCAGTGGATAGAACATCAGCCTGTGGACTGAAGGGTCCCGGGTTCGATTCCAGTCAAGGGCACATGCCTGGGTTGTAGGTTCGATCCTCAGTAGGGGGCATGTAGGAGGCAGCCAATCAATGATTCTCTCTCATCACTGATGTTTTTTATCTCTCCCTCTCTCTTCCTCTCTGAAATCAGTAATAATATATTTTTTTTAAAAAGAGAGAGACAAAGTGGATTTACACTGTGCTGCTGCTCTAGGGGAACCTGGAATAATTAAGAAGTAACAAGTTCAAATAAGGAAACGTCTTTCTAATTTAAATTAGAGTTGATCCGAATTACTAGGCCAGGGTCCTAAGTAAGGACCTGCGTGGGCCTTTTAAGGAAGGAGAGAGTGTAGTCAAGTGGGCAGGGCCATACCTGGAGCACAGCTAATTGCATCCATTTCACAGACAGGTGTTCTGAGCAAGATTTCACATGAAAAGCCGAGTCCAGAAACAGCTGGATAGAATGAACTCCTAGGTCCCCTTCCACTCTACAAACCACGTGAAAAGGGAGTGACTTGTCCTGTGAAACAGCGTGCTTATTGTCACTTGGAAATGTCTGGTCCCAGGTTGGCGTTGTCACAGAAGGCCTTCTAGCATTCGCTAGAGGAGAACTGGGAGTCCTTCAGGGTTGGAGACTGTTTCGCTGAGCTGTCTATCCCCGGGCCTACTATGGGACCTGGGAGGTAGCAGGCCCTCAATACTCCAGTTAAAAGAACACAGGACTAGATGACGACTGCTATAATTCCTTCAGGCAACTTCAATAACCGGAGTCTAAGAATCTGCAGCTGAATAAGCATTCTCCATGCTTCCAGCTAGGAAAACCAGACAACTATCATTTCACAGAAGATGAGATGAGGCACTCTTTTAGGAGAAAAGCCTGGATCAGATGATTTCCAAGGCTTTAGAATTCTTTGTCTCGTACAGGGGATACTTCCTTACTCATCTTTGCTGAGGCTAAACAGAGTAATCTGTCAATCAGATTACCACTTGAGGAGGCAGCTGGATATGGGCATAGCTATAGCATCAAGGCTAGGATATAATAAACCAAGACGTTCGGCAGGTAAGTATTCTACATAAATCCTGTGGATTTAACTGAAAGTGTTAATAATACATCTTTAGCATGTTAAGAGAGTAAGAGTGAAAGACACATAGAAAAAAATAAAAAGAAACATAGGGAAGGAGGGGATGAAAGATTAAAAGAACAATTCTTCAAATATATTATTTAATAATTATTAATATTTATTGAATACTTACATGGTAGACAGAGCGCTAAACTTTTTTTTTAAGATTTTTAAACTTGGCTTTTAGAGAAAGGGGAAGAGAGAGGGAGGGAAGGAGAGGGGGGGGGAGAGGGAGAGAGGGGGAGGGGGAGAGAGAGAGAGAGAAAGAAACACTGATGTGAGAACAAAACATCGATGGCTGCCTACCAGGGACTGAGCCCTGGGCATGTGCTCTGACTGGGAATCAAACTGGCAACCTTTTGTTGTGAAACTTTTAAAGTTCATTTAATTTAAGTATTTAGTTCATACACCAACTCCTATAATTCATTATATTAATTTTATAGAAAAAGAAATTAAAAATCAGAGAAGTGAAGAAACTTGACCAGGATATAAATTCTGGTCAGTCTTATGAATTCTTATCCCATCTAGTGCATAAAATAAATTAATTATTGATGTTTTAAGTAGTAGCCAGCATCCTATATAATAAAAGCCTAATATGCAAATCAACCTACCGGCAGAATGACCAGTCACTATGACGCACACTGACCACCAGGGGGGCAGATGCTCAACACAGGAGCTGCCCCCAGCCCACAGGTCCCAGGCCAGCCAGGGCAGGTGCCAGCGGGGGGCCCCCCAATTGCCCTGCCAGTTGCCCCGCAGACGTAGGGGACCAGTGGTGGCAGCAGGGGGTGGGGCCGGCGAGCAGGCAGCACCAGGCCAGCCAAGGCGGGTGCTAGTGGGGCCTCCCGATCACCCTGCCAGTTGCCCCGCAAATTGGCCCTGATCGCCGGCCAGGCCTAGGGGCCCTACCCATGCACAAATTTCATGCCCTGGGCCTCTAGTGTCTTAATAAAAACAAATCAAATCAATTTCATTCCTCTTCTGACAGATCAAATGCCATTTAATCTCCACAGGTTTCATCATGGTAGAGTCACCTACAAGCCAAATTAATAAAAAATGGGCCCTATGCCAATTCATAGACGAGTGTGAACTAGTCGGAAAACAACGTTAAGGGAAGATGGCAAGTTGGACTAAGATACTCAGAGAAGGCAGAAACACAACGGTGAGAACTAAATGCACTACAAAAGAAAGCACTTTGTTTCGTACTCGGCTTGCTTCATGGTGACGAAGACTATGATGGAAGGCTGAAAACAGGCCTCCCCAATCAAGGAATCACAGACAAGGGGAAGGGCTAAGTGAAAATTCCAGGAAGTAGATCATCAGAATCTTGAGGCTGATCCTATAATGGAGAAAATACCAACTGTCCCTTAAGCCCTTTATGTGATGCCTAAGTGTGGGACATAGCAAAGCAGTCATTTCCAGCTCTGTGGGCAGAGGAGTGGTCTGAAAGAAGTGGAGTCACAGATTCTTTCTGACCACATAAAACTACTAGGGGAACAGAAGACATCTGTGGCCAGGCGACCTGGGAAGAATGCAAGCAAGAAGCAATCACCCATGCATTATGCTAAATGAAATAAGCCAGTCAATGAAAGAAAAATACCACATGATCTCACTCATTTATGGATAATTAACACCATTATAAACAGATGAACAAAAACAGATACAGAGGCAGAGCAACATCGAACAGACTGTCAAACTACAGCGGGAAGGCCAGGGAGGGTTGGGGGGTGGGTAAGAGATCAACCGAAGGACTTGTATGCATGCATACGAGCATAACCAATGGACACAAGACACTGGGGGGCATGCGAGGCTAGGGGGAGGTCAAGGGGAGGAAAAAAAAGGAGACATATATAATACTCTTTGTAATACTTCAAGTAATAAAACAATTAAAAAAAAAGAAGAAGCAATCACCCAGGAGATGCATGTTTCTCACAGGTGCTTGGAGGAAAGTGCACTCATTCTAATAAACACTAGGTGTTCAAAGGTGATTCCAAACACTTAGCCCAAGAGTTGTTTATTTTCAATAACTTTAACAAACTTCTTAATAATGTTTAATTCTCCAGAGCAATTCAAATTTCAAAGAGAGCTCTATTTTTCTCAAATCTCAAAATCCAAAAAGAAAACAAAAATAAATTGGCTACTAAATCTCTAAGACATGTTTCCCTGGAAAATGAGTAATTTTTAAAAAAAAGGTAAATGGAACTAAAGTCTTAGACTTTGCAGAACAAGGACACTGTGTAAACTGCTTGAATCTCATCCATTCATTTTATCCAGCTCAAGTACCAGTCTGGGGAGAACTGATACTAGTATAGCAGACACACAGAACAAGATTGATCCATGGTTGCAATGATGGAGCAACATAGCTTTGGTATGAGTGTACGCTTTTCCTTTATATGTTCTGGACTTAACAAATGTTTGTGACCTGGAGTTCCTCTTCAATGCTACCTGCCTTGTCCAAAAAGAAAAACCATGCACAAAACATGCTGTTTTTCTTAATGAAAAGAAAGTAAAGTTTGTCATTCTGGTCAGATTCTGTCATAACATGGTTAAAATAGTGTGACTATTTTGTCACAGCCCCTATATAAAAAGTGAAAAAGTAAATCAATAAGAAATGTGCTCTGACTGGGAATTGAACTGACAAGCTACCTTCTTTTGGTAAGAAGCTGGCCAGAGTTAGAATCCTCACTCTGCTGTGGACTAAGCCCTTGAAATGACATTTTTCATATACCCAAGGAAACCCTGTCATTGTCAGCTGTCAGCTGAGGTCAAACCTATTTTACACAGTAACTATTTAAAAACCTAAACAACAGACAAATAGTCTTGAAATAAGACATTTCTATGTATAGATAACACACACTGAATGTGCTATCCTATAGATGAATTCAGAGATTGCATAAATGTTAAATACAAAAATATACTAAATACTAGGGTTTTTTTTTCATTGCTGTTAACAATAAAAATTTTGTTATACTAGATATTGTTAGAACAATGGTGTTGTAGGGATTGGATGACTTTTACTCTACGAATTAAATTTGATACATGACAGACACACTAGAACTATATAAGCATTTCTAACTTGCACGTTAAGGGACTTTATTTGCAGTAATCGTCAATACTACAGCTTCACCTAAACAAAGAAAATACACAATCTTGGAATTAACTGTAATGGAACTTAATCCATAACAGTGCTGGTTACAGTAAGATGTGACTCATAAAATAAGCACATCTTACTATATCAGTTCATCTAACACAATTGCACTGAGGAATAAAATGCCTTATTTTGAAACCTTTTCTTTCGGTTCTTTTGGGGAAAGAATGGGAGTCCCAGGACTGAAGTACTCAGTAAAAGTCCTCGAAGGATAATCAGCAAGAGATCAGACAAGAAAGTGGAGATTTTTTAAAATTTAAATACAAATCCCAAGACCATCATTTCCTGCAAATTGTTATCAGAATGTTCTGGAATAGAAATAAAGTTCCTTATAACTACATCCTGTGAGGCATTTTCTGTGGATGAACAGAAGCCAAAGGGAGATAGATGGCTTGGCACAACTTAGCAAATGAAGATGGAGCTGATAAGAAAAGCTTCTATTAGGAATCAATAAACAGGCTGAGAGGCTTTCTCTTTGGTTTTAACAGTGTATCAACCTGAGATAGACTGAGGAGAAAAACAAATGTTTGACTCATGTATCTCAATTTATTAGAAAATAACACCTATTTCTTGAACTTTCCTAATTTTTAAGTTTTTCTAGGTGGCTGTAATGTTGTCAGAATTATAATCCCAAGTTAGGAGATACTGGCTGAAATGCTGGTGATGTCAGTATTTACCTCTAGCACCGAGCCACACTGTTATACTACAAGCTGTCCAATTTGCAGCTCACATTTTTTAAATAAAAGTTTGTTGCTTATACTATCATATCATTATTCAAATATATGTTTAAGTCCTAATTTCAAATGAACAAAATTGTGGCTCAGTTTTACTTGATACTAACTTTTTTCAAGAAATAATCCAGAAAAAAAGCCGGGAAGAGGAAAAGCTGCCCTGCTTGCTTGTCTGTCCGTGGTTTCTTGGAGGCTGTGTCTGACGCCAAAACGGCTGGGACCCAGCTGTCTGCGCTTATGAGTTGGATGGAGAGTGGCTATGGCCACCCTCACCCCGGTGCATCGCCAGCATACCTACCCCTGCAGGAGATAAACTGCACTCAGCGGAGTCTACAAGACTGAGAGGAGTTGGAGTGATTTGAAGTTGACTCACTGTAAAGGTTTAGTGAAGTCAAAACGTCTCAAAAAATCTACGGTGGTTCAGTGGTGGAGATGCAAGGAGATGATGACACTAAACATTTGGAAGCTGATTAAAGAGAAACTCATTTTTCCTTATGTGGAACAGGACCTGCGCAGCTATGATTTAGATCCTGTTTAGGTCCATGGAGAGTCGTGATGCCACCAATGACCAGGTCACCAAGGGTGCCGCAGAAGCCATCAAGTATAACGTCGGTGTCAAGTGTGGCACCATCACCCCTGATGAGAAGAGGGTTGAGGAGTTAAAGTTGAAACAGATGTGGAAGTCGCTAAATGGTGCCATCCAGAATATTCTGGTGGTACTGTCTTCAAGGAAACTATTATCTGCAAAAATATCCCCCTGGCCTGTGAGAGGATGGCAAAATCCATCATCATAGGCCGCCATGGGTATGGGGATCAGTACAGAGCAACTGATTTTGTTGCTTCTGGGCCTACAAAAGTAGAGATAATCTACACACCAAGTGATGGATCCAAAGAAAAGACGTATCTGGTACATAACTTTGAAGAGGGTGATGGTGTTGCCATGGGAATGTACAATCAAGATAAGTCAATCCAAGAGCTCGCACATAGTTCTTTCCAGATGGCTCTAAGAGTTGGCCTTTGTATCTGAGCACCAAAAACACTATTCTGAAGAAATATGATGGGTGTTTTAAAGACATCTTGCAGGAGATCTATGACATGCAGCACAAATCCCAGTTTGAGGCCCAGAAGATCTGGTCTGAGCATAAGCTCATCGATGACATGGTGGCCCAAGCCATGAAGTCAGAGGGAGGATCCATCTGGGCCTATACAAACTACAATGGCGCCACACAGTCTGATTCCATGGCCCAAGGTTACGGCTCTCTTGGCATGATGACCAGCGTGCTGATTTGTTCAGATGGCAAGACGGTAGAAGCAGAGGCTGCCCATGGGACATGTAATGCATGTACCAGGAGGGACAGGAGACATCTACCGGTCCCATTGCTCCCATTTTTGCCTGGACCAGAGGGTTAGCCCACAGAGCTAAGCTTGATGACAACAAAGAGCTCGGCTGCTTTGCAAAGGCTTTGGGAGATGTCTGTATTGAGACCATCGAGGCCAGCTTCCCGACCAAGGACTTGGCTGCTTGCATTGAAGGCTTACCCAACGTTCTGACTACTTGAATATGTTTCAATTGGTGGACAAACTCAGAGAAAACTTGAAGATAAAACCAGCGCAGGCCAAACTTTAAGGTCGCTCCTTGGCTTAAGAGGACAAGTGTGTTTTGGTAACTATGTCCATTGGTTTACATTTTTCTGTTTAACACTCAAGGGAAGGGCAAAATAAATTTTCTTTTTAGTAGTCAGAGATTATCTTTTCTATAAGTTTACAGCCTTTTTCTTATACATACAGTTATGCCACTCCAAGAATGTGACTGGGACTTTTTAACTTTAAATTATATTTTCTACTAGTAGCTTAGGAATTACTTTAGTGCTGATTTGTACCCTGTCACTTTTGCTCATGTTCCAATATAAATGACCAAAATGAAGAGTGCTTGAATGGTAAACTACAGCCACAGTTTTGGTCCCTAAAATTGTGTAAAGAAGAAATTCACTTCCTTCCCTACTCTTCGTGGCCTGGGCTCTGGGTGCTGTTGGTGTAACAGGTGTCCCATCATGTGAGGTCCAGCTGTACCTTAAACTTGCACAAGGATTGAAACGAAGAGCATGGGTGCAGCTAAAACATGTTAAAGACACAGCAGTCCCTTGTGTCAAGAGCTCTAACAGAATGTTTCGAAACGTTAAATGTGTCTGAGGCCACTGGAGAGCTTGTGATACAGGAATACTCCCTGGGGCTTGTCCTGGGCTTGTCTCCTCTGGGCCTGTGAGCCTGTGTATTATGCTGCCCCAAACACACATTTCATTCAAGTGCAATAATACGAGCTGCACCTTTTTTGGATTTCTGGCCTGTTTTATTTCCTTTATATAAATGTGATTTTTCAGAAGTTCATTTTAAACACTATTCTAGTCTGTTCTTCATCTGCACTATTACTTTTAAGTAAAATTAAGTGCTAATGACTGAAAAGGAAAAAAAAAGGGAATAATCCAGCTGTAGATGGACAAAATGTCTATTCCAAGACTCTTTTGATAATTGGGATAACTTGGCAGATATGTGTTTATTGAGAATTAAATTATAATCAAAGACAGATAGTTTCTGAAGCCAGACTGCCAGAATTCAAATCTCAGCTCTGCCACTGACTAGCTGTGTGATTCTGGGTATATTATTTAACTTATCATGCCTCAATTTTCTTGTCTATCAGATGATAAGAGTAGCCTACCTCATAGGGTTGTTTTGGATATTAAATAAGTTATGCAACAGTTCTGTACAAAGTGTTCAATGAATGTGAGCTATTGCCCAAATCTCTGGAGTCCTTCCACTCAGAACTTTTTCCTTTTCTCTATTTTCCTCTATAAGCTAGGAGACACTTTTCTTAAAAAGGTAATAATAAATAGGGCAGTACCAGTATTTACCCACTGGTCTTCTATTATATAAGGTAAAATCATGGAGCTGGTCAGGGGAGGCCTGCTTACCTCTGACCTACATAGATCCAGCCTCTTTGCTGACATCGTTTGTGATTTCTGCATTCGCTGACATGAAAGCACGACACAGACTCTCTCCTGCAGTACAGTATGCCTCAGAAAGCAATGAGGAAATGCTTTGAGGACTCTGAGCCCCTTAGCAGATGGAGACTGGTGGGTGAGCTGCTTTAATCTCCTGTCCCATTCCCTCTAAACAACACGCTTTTAGCCAGGCAAGATGCTTCGAGGTTCTCAATGAGTAAGCCAATCGGGGCCCATCTGTCCGAGTCTAAGCAGAAGCTTCTGGCAGGAGCTGCAAAGCACAGTCTCCATCAGAAGCATCTCTAAGTCTGGGCCTTCTATTCCCAGTGATAAAGTGCTGTGCAGTACTACAATTCATTAAGTCACAATGAAGTCTAGTCAATAAGGACTCAAAAATATTGTCCCGTGAGAGATCTCTTTGTGCTCACTGTCACTGCAGTTTTTTCACTGTAAATTAATTTTCCTTCAGTCAAATAAATGACTGATCTTACTACATTTGCTAGCAGTATGAATGGTGAATAAGAGAAAGTGGGCTTTAAGAAGTAGGCCTCTGTTGGTTTTTAAAAATATATTAGGAGTGAATGAGTCTGATGCTCAAAAAATGTAAGTTGTTTGCTTCCCTCAGTGGGAGGGGACAGAGAAAGCATCTGCTACCATGTGGCCAGGCCACCTCTCATCTCCAGCAACAGCTCAAGCAACAGCAAGTTTTAGCTTTTAATCCTTCTATAATTTAGGCTCAGTGTTGTACCTGAATACTTTCTGGGATGCTCTGAGAAATTTAATCCAAAAATTCTGGTCAAGTAAAATACATTTATAGTAGATCGAAAAGAAAGTCTATGGTAGATCAAAACCTTTTTAAAACTAGAAGTCACTTGACCTGGTCATTTACATACCACCTACACAACAAATGCACATAAAACCAATTAATAATTCAGATAATCACCTAACTCTTTAATAATAATAAACCACTGGGGTCTGGTGTAAAAGTCTATAGGTAATTCATGATGATGCAGTTTGTCATTAAAAAATATTTACTTGAATGTTTATACCACACCAGGCACCATTGGGTTTTATGGAAGACTAGAGGCCCAGTGCACAATTAAATCGTGAGCATGTAGGGTCCCCTAGGCCTAGCCTGCCATCAGGGCCATGTCCATCACCCCACGATGCCCCGCAACGCCTCACACGCTCCGTAGACGCTGCTGGTGCCCTGCCCTGCCCGTCGCGACAACCGCTGCTCATTTGGTCGTGATGCCGTAACGGCCAAGGCCTTTTATGATATAGATGATGATGAGTGAAACACAGTTCTGCTGTAAAGGAGTGGCATTCTAGGGAGAAAGGAGGAAGGCATATACTTAATTATAAAACTAGGTAGTTTAAAGTCAATTCAGCCTAGAGTAAGTCCTCTTGAAATTTATAGCATCATCATTCCAATGCATGTCCTTGGCATATGTCAGGATGCCCACGAAGGGAAGCTTGTATCCAACAAAGAAGAGTCAGGCATAGAATGCCCACTAAGTGTGAGGGTACTTCATTCCACACATCACTGACAATAAAGAGACGCTTAGAATTCCTGAACTATGTCCATTTGTACTGCATGGCCTCCTGCACAGCTGTAGAGACTCTGGAATTCAACTCAGTAGAAGAAGCTAGACTCTGGGGCCTTCCCCACGCTGCCTCCCAAATGCTAACTTAGAAAATGATACCAGCTCTGCTGGAGTTTCTATATTCTTTTGGCAGAAAAATAGGTCAACTCAGCTCAAGTCTGTGACAACAGCCTAAGAGAGAAAACGGTCTTGTTCTCTGGGACATTCTTCCATTACACGACCTCATGTAGTACAGGGACAGTGGGCCTAAAGGCTCCACCCAAAGAATGACCTCGAGGTCTAGTGAGGTGCAACTGGGCCCCAAAACTACAAGTGTTTGCAGAAAAGGGCTGAAAGGAAAGACTCGGTTTCCTTCATCTGAACCTGAAACTTTACGTATAGGATGTCTAAGCTAAGAAAAGACTAAACAACCTTATGAATCCATTTTCTCCCAGGCCTTATCCCTGAGACAGCATTCTCTGGTGGGCCTTTGGGATTGAGGCAAGGCTGAGCACTGGGATATCCTTGAGGGCAGGAGAGATCAGACTGGTAACATAGCCATCATCTACTCACTTCCTAGACTGGGTTGTTCCTCATTTTCTGTACTTAATTTTACAAAAATTTTTATTCCCACTTAAGGAATTATTTGTCTGGGATTAAAAAATGACCACATCTATAATAACAAATGGGTAATATGCTAATTAGACTGGGCATCCTTCCGGACGACCTTACAGACGAAGCTGGGGCTGCAAGGGAAGCCTGGGTTCCGGGTGCCAGAGGGAAGCCCGTGCCGGCAGCCAGGGGAAGGAAGGCCTACTCTTGCACGAATTTTGTGCATCAGGCCTCTAGTTTAGGATAATTAAGTTGGTGTTCTCTGAGTTTTTAAACTTTCATGTTAACTTGGATCATATTACAAATATTCTTTCTAAGTAGTTAAATGCAACAAAGTTTATTTCTAAGCATTAACAGCCAATGTGGTTGCCAGCATGGTTAGCTATTCGGCCAGCACTCACAACCTGAAGCCAGCTCTAGTGAGGCTCGCGTAAACACCTGCCATGGTGCCAAGGTGGGGGAAGTAGGGGCCATGCTGCTCACAGGGGTCCCTGAGGACGCTGGGAAGCAGAGGAGGGCTGTCCTTCCTACTGCACTGTGGTGGGCATCCATGGAAATGAGTGCTGACTTAACCATTTATTACTTGTGGCTCTAGCAAGTAAACTGATTTCTTTAAACTTCAGCTTCTTAAACTTCATTGGCAAAATGATAAAAGAATAGGTGTCAATGCCAATTCCATAGTACAGTTATAATGGTTCAAATTAGATCAAGTATAGGCAATACTGTGTAAATTCGAAAGCCATACAGAAATGTTAATATTATTATTTGAATACTAGTGTACACTCTGGAGGGGTTTTGGTAGTTAGCATTTTAACAAACCTATTCATTTAACACATATTTTGTCCTAAGCCCTGGGTATACAGCACTGAACAAAACCAAAGTCGTATTACCGTCAGGCGACAGTGGAAATGGGGTGTGGGGACACATAAATCCATAATGCCAGACGGTGGGAAGTGCTATGAAAAAATAAAGTCGAGTGATGGGAAAGGGTGATGGGGCAGCCAGGAAAGGCCTCTGTAAGGGGACACCTAACCAGAAACCTCAGGTGAGGTGAGAAGGCCAGCCGTGCAGATATTTGAGAGAACAGGAGTGTGTGTGCTGGGCAGGGAGGCCTGTGTGGGTGGAGCTCAGAAACCAAGGTGAAGAGCAGCAGGAAATGAATTGAAGGGTTAGGAGGGGTATAGGGGGATCACAGTTGTGCCTTGTAGGCCATAATGACGACGATTATTTGAATTTTATTCTAAGTGTAAATGAAAGCCACTGGAGTGGATTCCATTTACTATCTACTTACCACTTACTGAGTCCTACCCCATGCCAGACACTGGACTAGGCTCTAGACAACTGTGAAAAACCACGCTTCATCTTTACTTTCTCTAAGCTCACAGTCTAGAGAAAATAAGGAAGATATATAATGAAAGAAGTAATACAATAAAAAGTTTGCTAAGCCCCATGATAAAAGTCCAGAGACACAAAGAATGGTAGAAATTATCTAGATTATTTCTATCACATCTAATTCTTATTCTAATACAGGAGTGGATGGGGGTGGGGTGGGTGGGGGAGGAAGAAGCATTCTAGGCAGAGGAAGTTATTCCAGGGAACCAGAGGAAATTAGGGTGACTAGACTGGAATGGGAGTTAGACTAAAGAGATAGATAGGAGCCAGATCATAAAGGCATTTCTCTGCCACTGTTTTTTTAAGCAGCAGTCCTGAGGTCAACTTAGTTCAGTGATAATCAGCATTTCTAATGTAACGGAATAAAATATATACTGTATACAGTAAAGACAAACTTTGCTTTGTAAAAAGACTTTTGTTCAATTGTGGACGTGTGTGTATGGGAGGGGTCTTAGGTCAGAGTATAAAATATATTTTTCACTACGGTTGTGATAAAAATGTTTGAAAGTTAGTGCTCTAGGCACTGTAAGGAGGAAACTTCACCTAAAGGCAATGGCAAACCACTGACAAAGCGAAGGTGGAAAGTGACATGATCAGCTCTGTGTGTGTGGCTTTATTACACATGCGCTACAAAGATCACTCAGGCAGCAGAGTGGACATCAGATGAGAGAGGGACAAAGCTGGAGCCATGAATCCATGGATTGGCAACAACTGAATCTAGGCAAGAGCCACCACAGAAGGTGCTATCGGAATGGAGGGTTGGATCTATAGGATTTGGTTAGAGGTTGGCTATGGCAGTGATGAGAGAGGAGGAGAAATAAAGGCAAGTTTCTGCCTTCATCAGATGGTGATGCCATTCAGTAAATTAGGGAACACAGAATACAGAAATTTTGGGGACGGGGAGTTAAATTCCGTTTTGAAAATGTTTCCATTGCCCTAGCAGGTTTGGCTCAGTGAATTCAGTGTCGGCCCTCCAACTGAAGGGTCCTGGGTTCTATTCCAGTCAAGGGCACACAACTCAGTTGCAGGCTCACTCTCCATCCCTATGGGAGGCAACCAATTGATGTGTCTCTCTCATCAATGTTCCTCTCTCTGTGTCTCTTCCCCTCCCTTCCACTCTCTCTAAAAATCAATGGAAAAATATCCTTGGGTGAGGATGAACAACAACAAAAGAATGAAAATATTTCCATTGATGTGAATTTGAGGCATAAAAGTGAAACTAATCACAGCAGCAACTAGTTAGATACATAGCCCTTCGTCCTGGAGGAGAGGCCTGGGCCAGAGAGCTGACTGCACACTATTTGGAGACTGAACATCCATCCCAGAGTCTCTGCGGCAATGGCAGTACGACGGATCAGAAAGATGATCAAAGAAGGGAAGAGTTAAAGGATGAACAGAGAACGGAAGAATCTGGAGAGAAGACTGAGAAGGTGCACCCAGAGACAGGAGGAAAAGTGGAGAGCGTAGTGTCTGAGTAGCAACAAGAAAAAAAAGTGTTTCAAAGTAAAGAGTGACTCAACAATAAGAAAACAAACAATTCAATTAAAAAGTGGGCAGAACACTTGGACAGACATATCACCAAATAAGATATCTATACAGTGGGGCCTTGACTTACGAGTTTAATTCGTTCCGTGACAGAGCTCATAACTCAAATTACTCGTATGTCAAATCAAAAAGTGAACGAGCGAGACACGTGATGCTGGGCTGATGTTGTGGCGTTCACTGTGACGTTCGCTGCGCCAACTAGCGGTGGGGTGTCTGAAGCTGGCTCGTAACCCGAATTTTAGCTCGCAACTCAAAGCAAAAAATTGGCCGAGAGACGGCTCGTATCTCGAAAAACTCATTAGTCGGGACACTCGTAAGTTAAAGCCCCACTTGTATATATAAAAGGCTAATATGCAAAGTGTCCCCTCGGGAGTTCAACCGGGAGACCAGGAGTTCGATCACTTGCTATGACATGTGCTGACCACCAGGGGGTGGCACAGAACATGGTGAGCAACCAGTGGTGGCAGTGGGGCGCTGAGGAAGCAAGGAAAGAAGGAAGCATGGAGGGCGCAGAGTGGCAGCTCGAGGGTGGCAGGGGAGGCGGGGAATTGCTTGATGGAGGTGCACAGGTGGCGAGGGAAGGAGGAGGCGGGAACCTGATCGGTCCTGATCACCAGCCAGGCCTAGAGACCCTACCGTGCACAAATTTCATGCACTAGGCCTCTAGTATAGATGATAAATGTGCACGTAAAAATGCTCATCAACATATGTCACTACAGAATTGTAAAATAAAATAAAATACCACATATCTATTAAAATGGCAAAAACTGAAAGCACTGATAACATCAAGTGCTGGTGAGAATGTGGAACCAAAGGCTGGTGGGAGTGTTGCTTTCTAAGTGAAGGGGTTCTCTGGCCGTATTTCTAAAATAATCTACCACTTCTGTCCCTAACCTCCTTCCTTATTTACTTTTCTCAGAGCACTTATCATTATCTGACATACTATTTATTAAATCATTAGCTCTAAGGAACACAGTCAGTTACTCTAAAATGCAATTTCCATGTGCCTGTATTTTGTCCAACCCAAGTGGACATACACTCTGTATGTTATTACTTAAAATGAAGACATAATTAAGCAAAACTAAGTAGATTGCTTACTGCATTGTTGCTAAAATGTTCTTTTCTTATGTACATATTAATGGTGATAAAACAAAACTGTAGATTTTGGATATCTGGTATCTTTTTTCAGTGTTAAATTTTTCTAAGAGCTACTTATCCTACTAACCACTCATTTAAAAAAATACTTATGGTTGATTAATACTTGACAAAGGAGGCAAAAATATACAATGGGGTGAAGATAGCCTATTCAATCAATGGTGCTGGAAAATTGGACAGATATGTCCAAAAAATGAAACCAGACCATCTCTTTACACCACACACAAGAATAAAGACAAAATGGATTAAAGACTTAAATGTTAGACTCAAAACCATAAAAATCCTAAAAGAAAACATAGGCAGTAAAATATCAGACATCTATTGTAGCAATATTTTTTGTAATATATCTCCTCAAGCAAGGAAAACAAAAGGAAAAATGAACAAATGGGACTACATCAAACTGAAAAGTTTTCGCACACCAAAGCAAACCATCAACCCACTGAATGGGAGAATATATTCACCAATGATATATCTGATAAAAGGTTAATACCCAAAATTTGTAAGAAACTTATAAAATTCGATACAAAAAAACCCAATAAATAAAAAATAAGCAAAGGACCTAAAGAGACAGTTCTCTAAAGAGGACATACAGATAGCCAAGAGACATATGAAAAAACTAGAGGCCCAGTGCACGACATTCGGTGGGGTGGGGTGGGGGGAGGGGGGGGCCTGTGGGAGCGCAATGACCACTAGGGGGCAGCTCCTGTGTTGAGTGTCTGCCCCCTGGTGGTCAGTGCACGTCATAGCAACTGGTCGTCAGTCAATTTGCATATTAGGGTTTTATTATATAGGATGCTCAAAGTCACTGATCATCAGAGAGATGCAAATTAAAACAACAATAAGATATCACCTTACACCTGTCAGAATGGCGATCATCAACAAATCAACAAATGAAAAGTGCTGGTGAGGATGTGGAGAAGAGGAAACCCTCGTGCACTGCTGGTGGGAATGCAGACTGGTGTGGCCACTGTGGAAAACAGTACGGAGTTTTCCTCAAAAAATTAAATCTGGAACTGCCATTTGACCCAGTGATCCCACTTCTAGGAATATATCCTAAGAAACCAGAAACACCAATCAGAAAGGATATATGCACCCCTATGTTCATAGCAGTACAATTTACAATAGCTAAGATCTGGAAATAGCCCAAGTGCCTATTAGTAGATGATTGGATAAAAAAGCTGATACACCACAGAATACTATGCAGCAGTAAAAAAGAAGGATCTCTTACCCTTTGAGACAGCATGGAGGGGCCTGGAGAGTATCATGCTAAGCGAAATAAGTCAGTCAGAGAAAGATAAGTATCACATGATCTCACTCGTATGTGGAATCTAATTAGCAAAACAAACTGATGAATGGAGTAGATCTAGAGACATGGAAGCATGGAAGAGTGCGGAACATCAGAGGGAAGGCAGGGGAGAGAGGGTGGGTGAGAGGTAATCAACCAAAAGACCTTGTATTAATATATACATAACCCATGGACATAGACAGCAGGGTGGTGAAGGCCTGGGGCAGGGCGTGGGGCTGCCTGCAGGAGGTCAATGGGGAAGAAAGGGGGACATATGTAATACTTTAACAACAAAGATTTTAAAAAATAAATTAATTAAAGAATAAAAATAAATAAAGCCCAGAAGACTTAGCAATCTGCCACATAACACTGGTTGCTATACCCAGAGCCCAGAGCCAAACTCAGACAAACTTAGCAGGGCTCTCCGATGCCAAAGCCTGCACACGGTTTCTACTCAACCTTCCTTCCCGAGGGACCAATTCAGCAAGTTGGAGATAAGAAAGGTTGTTAAATGGCCCTTTATGCTCCATCACTCAATTCCTAGGGTAACATGTCTAACTTTCCATGACACCAGTCATAGCTGTGTGCTGACAACGCCCTTACCTGTGGACATAAAAAATGGGATGCGGAACTTCCCACTCAGCACTCGGGCCCGCAGATTCTGCAGTGTGCTCCCATCAAACGGCAGGGCGCCACACACCAGCACGTAGAGGACGACTCCAAGGCTCTGCGTCGCAAACAGGGAGGGCATGCAATTAATCGCATCAGAGGAAACAAAGAGGCCGTTACAGTACTTGTCTGAAGAGTAATGTGAGTCACGCACAAGATAATGGAACACACTTCTTCCTTTTCTTATTTATGAGAAATAATATGGGGCATTGTCAAGGCCAATCATCTTTAGAATTGTTAACATTCTTCTTTGCTTCCAGACTGTTAGTTTGGGGTAATATATCTAGAACTGCTCTCAGTATTCATCCTCTAGGAAGACAGCCAGTGGCAACAACAGAAAGAGTCTGTTCTTGACAAGGGCACCCACCCAATTGCCCTTGGTTTTTTCTTTATGCACAGGCAAAGGGGGAGTTTGAAATCTGTGGCTCAATCCCTAACACAACGGCTGGGGAAAAGATTGCATAAAGAAATGGGAATTCAGCCCTGGCTGGTTTGGCTCAGTGGATAGAGCGCTGGCCTGCAGACTAAACGGTCCTGGGTTCGATTCTGGTCAAGAGTGTATACCCAGATTGCGGGCTTGATTCCCAGTAATGGGGTGCAGGAGGCAGCCAATCAATGATTCTCTCATCATTGATATTTCTATCTCCCTTTCCTTCCCCCTTCCTCTCTGAAATTAATAAAATTATATTTTAAAAAAATAAAAAATTCTAAAAAAAAAAAGAACTTGGAATTCAGAGAGGTGAGCAAGATCTGAATTCACATGCAACATTTTGTGTCGCCCAGGATGAATACAGTTGTCATCAGTCCAGGGTAATTAATGTTATGGGCATAAGAGAAGGCAGGCACATACCCAGATGTCCACTTTGGGCCCATCGTACTCCTTTCCTTCAAAGAGTTCAGGTGCAGCATAAGGAGGACTGCCACACCAGGTCTTCAGCAGCTGCCCAGGAGTGAAAAGGTTACTGAAGCCAAAATCTAGAAAGGCAAAATGAACATAATTCATGTTATCTTAACCTAGCAAACACTAGTTTCTAGTCACTGGAATAAAGGTTCTGAGTCCTTAAGTTTGAATATTCAGGTGAAAAGAAAATGTTCAGAAATTATATAACCAGCCAGTTAATCTTAAAATAACAGAGCTATAGATGAGCTGGAATGCAAAAGTTATCTGGGTAACTAACAGCATCATTGGTTTATGTCAGAAAAATAAGCACCGTTCCCTTAGAAAACCTAGGCTGAGTGAGGCTAGTGTACTTGTTCCTCTAAGGATGAAAATGAAATTGCATAATGATCGATGTTAAGACCACATCAGAACCATAAATACATATAAGCCTACTCAACTGGACCCAAAATGTCCTATTACTTTTACTTCCCACGTCAAGCACATTTATGACACTGACTTTAAAAATCAGACAAAGTGACTTTATTATTATTATTAAGGCTGCTTATTAAAAATAAAGAATATGCAACTTGTTTATAAACTAGAGGCCCGGTGCACAACATTCGTGCATGGGTAGGGTCCCTAGGCCTGGCCAGTGATCAGGGCTGATCGGCGCCTTTCGGCTGCCAGCGGGGGCCTTCCTTTGTTCCACACCACCCCCTGGTGGTCAGCATACGTCATAGCGAGTGATCGAACTCCCGGTCTCCCGGTCAAACTCCTGAGGGGACACTTTGCATATTAGCCTTTTATATATATAGACTGAACAAAAAATGATTACATTTTAGCTTCAACTTCCCTCCTTTTCTCCACCTCCCACTGTTTAAAGAGAGAGGAGAGCCTAGACAGTTTAGCTCAGTGGATAGAGCATAGGCCTATGTACTGAAGTGTCCCAGGTTTGATTCCAGTCAAGGGCACATGCCTGGGTTGTGGGCTCGATCCCTAGTAGGGGGCATTAAGGAGGCAGCCAATCAGTGATTCTCTCTCATCATTGATGTTTCTATCTCTCTCTACCTCTCCTTTCCTCTCTGAAATCAATTTAAAAAAAATTTTTTTAAAAAGAAGAGAGTAGATGGGAAATAGAAAGAGTGAGGTTTGGGAAGTAATACTAAGAAAATAAGCAAGGATGACAGGCCAAAGCATAGAGAGTCACTGACTTTTAAGTACTTTTATGTTTATTACTATTTATATGAACAACTCCTATGTGCACCACACTGGAATTCCCTCCGTCCCAGACCTCCCGCTGTGGTCACAGCATCTGAAAGTCTTCCCTTCTTAGTTTTACTCTCATTAACAACCCCATCTCCTTTGCTGTTTGGTTTTCTTCTTTCTCCTGCCTACAGAAGGTGAGCTCTAGCTCAAGAGGCAGGAGCTGACTCTGTGTCCTGGCTCCACATTTGTTCTCAGGGCTAATTCTTCTGGTACCATAGTTCCTATTCTCATTTGTTTGGTAATAATTCTCCATATTTGTTTCTCTGACTCAAGTTGCAACTCTTAAGTTCTTGACATGAACTTCTAATCCTTGCCTGGAAAGAAACACCTCAAACTCATCCAACTCACCATTTTCCAAAATCAAGCCTGCTCTTCCAGTGATGTCCTCATGGTCATCGATGGCATTCCCGGCCCAGTTACTACGTGCACAAGAGTCACCTTTCTTTCCCTCCTCACTGCCTAGTTTAAACGGGTAAAACTCGACTGCTCTTACCCTGTAAGTGTGCCCTGAATCCATCTCCTCCTTTCTCCTTACATTCCCACCATCTCAGCTCATACTCTTATCGTCTCTGACATAGACTGATGCTATTGCTTATTACCTGTACCTATTATTTCTCTCTAAGCCATCCATTCATTGCACAATGAATGTTTCACAAATCATATTGTTACCTTCTTGCTCAAAAACATTTGGTGGCTCCGTTCTGCTTACAGAATAATCTAAACCTCTAAGCACTGTCATTTAAGATCCTTCACCACCCAGTTCCACCTTACCTTTCCCACATATCCCTGGTCAGTCTAGCATTAATAGCCTACTCACATCCTGTGTTTGTGTGCCTTATTTCTACTATTTGCTTTCTGAGCCTTGCCTTTTTCTTTCCTTTCCAAATTTGAAATATCACTCTGTTTCAAGGCCCAATCAAGTATTACTTCCTGTACGAAGCATTAACTGACGTGCACCACAAATACCATGCCAATGGCTTCCTCCTCTGTGCCTCCACGTCCTTTGTTTATACCTCCACATCCCTTATATCACACTTAATTATGTGTTTATTCCTTTGAAGAGTCAGTGAGTGGCAGGGATATATTTTGATTTATCCTAACCTCCACAGTGTTTTCATACACAGCAGGGACTCAAGAAAGGGCCACTAAACTGAACTGTAATAAAGTCACTGGGCCAATCCTCTCATCACCTCCTCATACTGACAATGGCAGCTGGCCAGCTAGGAGCCTCTACCTCCTCACCATCCCTCCTAAGGTTCTAAAAAAATTAACTGAATGATACAAGGGGGTAGAGGTGAGGGCCATTATTAGAATCCCATTCTAGTTACTTCTTTGATAAATCAAATGCTCTCAGTCTCAACAGAAAATAAATGTCTCTTCGGTTAAAAGGAAGCCAAGCAATGCATTAAAACCAGCTGACTTTAAATTTTCCTAATAAGCAACTTAAAATATATAGGAAATTTCTCACTTGAATCACAAATGCTCTATGTATGGATAATAACCTTTCTACCCTTTCTCGCTGCTGGGCAGGGGAGGCACAAAGTTAATGGCATGAGCTTGTTTATTGTATCTACTAAACAGGAGATCTTTACAAAGGAGATGATATCAAAGGGAACTATCTTCAGCTATGGCTACAGGCTGATTGTCATTTGGTGTTTATATGAAAAATGGGTGTGCAAGAATGAATGATATGATTAGGCCCTGACAATTAGAGAGGCCACATCTGGGGAAGCACCTGCTTCCACAGCATGTCATAGACAACAGCTGGCTTCCACAGCTAGACCCAATGACCAACAGCAAGGCTTCAATTTCCATAAGATTCGTCCGCAAAACCCCACCCCTTTGCTCTTATTTCCTACTAGAGGCCTGGTGCACAAAATTCGTGCATGCGTAGGGTCCCTAGGCCTGGCTGGCGATCAGGGCCGATCAGTGCCTCCCTTCCCCAGCTGCTAGCTGGAGCCTTCCTTTATTCCACGCCGCCCCTTAGTGATCAGTGCACATCATAGCAAGCGATAGAACTCCCAGTCTCCTGGTCGAACCCGCAGGGACACTTTACATATTAGCCTTTTATATATATAGATTATATATATATATATATATATATATATATATATATATATATTGCATACCAAGCAAAAATCTTCTAGTCTTGTACAGGGGTCTCCTACAATTATTTCAAGTATTGTTCTTACTCCTTAGAGAGTCTTATGCTAAGTGAAATAGTCAGAGAAAAACAAATATCATATGATTTCAATTACATGTGAAATCTAAAGAATAAATAAATGAACAAAACAGAAACAGACTGATAGACTCAAAAACAGACTGACAGCTGCCAGAGGGGAGGGCGTTTAGGGGGCTGATTGAAAAAAGTGAAGGGATTGATAAGTACAGATTGGTAGTTACAATATAGTCATAAGGATGTGAAGTACAGCACAGGGAATATAGTCAGTAATATTGCCAAGTGGGACTTGAAACATTGAGGGGATCACTTGGTGAAGTATATGATTGTCTAACCACTATGCTGTACACCTGAAACTAATACAAAATAATATTGAATGTAAACTGTAATTAAAAATAAAATAAAATACCCTGGTGGGTAGCTCAGTTGGTTGGCTTGTCCTCCCAATATGCCAAGGTATAGTCAGGGCACATACAAGAATCAACCAACGAATGCATAAATGGGTAGAACAACAAACTGATGTTTCTCTCTCTTCCTCCCTTGCTCCTACCTTCTCTTCCTCCCTCCCTTTCTCCCTTTAAAATAAGTAAAAATTAAAAAACAAAAAATAGTCACAAGGATGTAGGTATAGAATAGGGAATATAGTCAATTATATTGTATCTAGTGGCCTGGTGCATGAAATTCATGCGGGGGCGGGGGGGGGGGGTGTCTTTCAGCCCGGCCTGCATCCTCTCCAATCTGGGACCCCTCGGGGGATGTCCGACTGCCGGTTTAGGCCCAATCACATAGGGGCAGTCAGAAATCCCTCTCGCAATCCGGGACTGCTGGCTCCTAACTGCTTACCTGCCTGCCTGCCTGATCACCCTTAAACACTCTGCCTGCTGGGATGATCACCCCCAACTTCCTCCCCTTCCAGCATGATCGGCCCCAACGCTCCCCCCCCCCCGGGTGGCCTATTCAACCCCATTTTGGGACTAGTTTCCTGTGTTCACTTTAATCTCCCCGAGGCCCCTGATGTCTGGACCTACG
The DNA here is from genome assembly GCF_000147115.1 of Myotis lucifugus. Classification (NCBI taxonomy): domain Eukaryota; kingdom Metazoa; phylum Chordata; class Mammalia; order Chiroptera; family Vespertilionidae; genus Myotis; species Myotis lucifugus. The sequence goes on from NW_005871496.1 coordinate 181,522, forward strand.
TGGGTCACCCCCGGGGCTTCCACAAATCCAACTGTCTCCCTGTGATCTCTATCCACTTGAATACGACAGAAGGCAAGAACGGGTGACCCAGCATGGCCCTTGTAGAAAACTGACCTTAACTCTCTTGGCCCCATCCGAGGCCCCCCTCAGGCCTTTCCAAGACGTAGCGCGTTTTTGATCCTTTTCCTTGTCAACAAAGCAACGA
>NW_005871496.1:181826-221165 GCF_000147115.1 Myotis lucifugus
CGTGCTGGCCTATTCACCCCCAACTGCCCCCCCTGCCGGCCTGCTCACCTTCAACCTCCCCCCCGCCAGCCTGTTCACTCCCAACTGCCCCCCCATGCTGGCCTGCTCGCCCCAAACTGCCCCCTTGACATCCTGCTCGCCCCCAACTGCCACCCCCTGCCAGCCTGATTGCCCCCAACTGCCCTTCTCTGCCGGTCTGATCTCCCCTAACTGCCTCTGCCTCGACCCCACCACCATGGCTTTGTCCGGAAGTCTCCCAGTATAGATAGCTATCTGTGGTGTCAAATGGGTACTATACTGATGAAGTTATATAAATGTCTAGTCACTAGGTTTTACACCTGAAACTAATATAATATTGTGTTAACTATAAATGAAAAATAATTTTTTAAAAAAAATCACCAATATGGGATAAAATAAGTACATTATGACATATCTCCTTGATATTCAATCATTAAAAATGATTATATGGAGAAGCACAAGGAAACATTTGATATAATATAAAGGATAAAAACACCACATAAAATTATATGTACACAGACTATAATTATGGAAAAATACATAGTTAAAGAACAAAAGAAATGCACTCAAAATGGTAAGTTTTAGATGTGGGATTCCAGCTTAAATATTTAAAAATCTTTTGTTGTTTAAATTTCCTATAGTATGCTTATATTATTCTATACTTATAATTTAAAGACTTTAAAATATCATCTTAAATAAAAAATAAAATATTGAACAGTAAGTTTCTGAAAATTCTCAGGTAGGAAATGCCTGAAAAGATACTTTATATCCCTTACTGTTTATTTACTGGCAACAGGAAAGATTTATAACCTACAGATTCAACATTAAAATGATGAATATTCTAAAGTTACAGAAGAAGGGGAAAAACAACAGAAGAAACTGGTTAAGATGGATACTCGACAGAAGCAATGGTGTGGAGTTGTTCTCACCATGTGGCCTATGGTCATTTATTTCTCCACTTACTAATGGCTCCTAACATAATGTGTTGTCTTTTTTCCAACCTCCAACACCTGGTTGGTTGGTTAGCATCTGTCTGCAGGCTGTAACGTATCTTAGATCCTTTCCCCTTAATACAGAGCAGCAGACCCTAATTTGAATGACGTGTCTTTCTCCCAGGGATGGTTTAAATACCAGAGCTTTACTATCAATTTTGAGACTTGAAATTCTTTGTTCTAGGCAAGAGCAGGAGCCCAGGGCTATACAGACTAGTGACATAGTATCCCTGAAAGTAAGTATATCATCAACTGGGTATGTGCTTGTGGTCAGGGGAAAGAGAGAAGGACGGGTGGCACTAATTTAAAAATCAGGACAACTGCAACAAGAAACTTTCTTTTTTGGCCCACCACTTCATGATACCCTGGACTTCTGGCTGACCAAGGAGCAATCCAAAACAGATGGAAACAGATTAGGCAGAGCCTGCAGCCAGTTCCAATGTTCACAGTCTCTGTTAAGGTCATGTAGTACTGATACAGCTGATGCTCAATCTCTCCAACAGTAACCTGAGCTTCACTTCATTGTTGTTATAAGTAAACAGCTTGTAAGTAGGGGCAGAAGGAAAAAGTGAAGTGGGAAAATATTTATTTATCCTAAATAAACTACCTCACCAGGAAACATTGTGACAAGATCCTTCACATTTTAAAATCTGATAACTTCTGAGGACTCATAACCCCAATACTGCATTTGCAATTAGAGACAAAGACCAAATATAGAAATAATTTTGGCGCTTGATTAATTTCTCAATGGACTAAGGGCGGGAGGGTTGGGGGGATACAAGTTGTCAGGTAATGGTGCCAAGTGGAACTTGAAATGACTCAAAAAAAACCACACAAATATCAACACCCATGTAAGAACACTATAAATAGGACTTAAACTGTTACTTATAGGGACTGTTAGAATGGAACATGACACATAGGAACTAATCTTCCTTTTTCTATACAATATGACTTTAGTCTAGAAATCATGTGACACCAAAGCTTTCTATGGAACTGAACAAGAGTCTACTGTGTGGATTTCAAAATAACGCTTGCGATGAAGGATGAGTTTCAAAGTTCCCAGGAGTCATTTATTATTCACTCTTAAAAATGGGTACTGGGAAGTCCTCTGTGTTTAGCAATCACTCCAACCCCTGGCTGAACTTCCTGACTGGGAGCTAATAGAGAAGTCATGCCAAAAACCACCGACTCACAGCCTGAGCATTTATACACAAGAGAAAATTCCTTATGGGGAAAAAAATCAAGTAATCAGCATATTGAGGGTGGTTGGTTTAGTTTAAGAAACCAGATTGGAGAAGGGGAGAGGGCAACATGCATGAGATTAAAAGAATACATCTACCTTTTCAGAAAGATATGTGGAAAAGCACTACACTACTAATGTGTTGCAGCTGCTGCTTATACACCATGATGGGCTGCTCCACACCTGTCACTTAACCTTAGCCACCTCCTGACCCTCTCTAGCCCCAGAGCACCATATATCTAATAGTATGATCACTATCTCTATAGAAATAAAAGTTTAAAAACAAAAATCGGGCCAGCATTACAATGGCATTTTCAATTTCAATGAATGACGTCTTTTTTCCCAAAGCTGTAAAGTACTTGAGCAGTTAGGATCACCGAACTCAGCTATTTTTAAATGAGGTAGTAAACCAATCTCTTCCACTGTATTATAGATAGCACTACTCCAACCTTTCCCATAAAAACAAAAGTTCTCCCCAATACAAGACCTTCTCATCAGACTCACTACTGAGGAGAGGTTAGGGAAAGGGTGGTAATGATACATTTTCTATAACAACTGCAAGCAATATTCATAGGAATTCTCAAAAACATTAATACATACTATTATAGTCATGGTTCTAACTCATGTTATAATAATAAAAATCCAATCATTTAACTGTGGAAATTTCTGATATTGATAATACTATATAAAACTTTTAAGTGTCTTTTTAGATCATGATAAATACAAGTCCCCTTAAAATTTCAACAAAAACTGAAGATAACAAATGGATATATAGTCTGTAGGTACAATAACAATAGTTTCCAAATTAAACATTAAAACTTACAGTCTTAAGATATAGTCTGCTTTCCAAAAGTAAGCAGAAGTCCACTTTTGGGTCATAGAAGGTATGATTATAATATATGAAGTTCTAAGGTATCATCCAGAAATTAAAAGCAGATAAGAAAACACCCTGTTAGGTTAAGCTGACAGAATAAATGTAACTCCAATGACAGCAGACACTGAAAAGTAATCCACCTAAAAGGTAACATGCAAATATGATCATAGGAGCAGGTGCTCCCTGAGTTTTTGAGGGATCATTAACGTGTTCTTAGCACAAGGTGGACTAGACACACGGGGGCAGATTAGTCCCATAGGGGAAGTACTCTTGACACATCTAACTACAAAATTGTAAGTATTGAATGAGTTTTAGGGAAGTTCAGGGGCAATCTATCTTTATAAAAGGCTAATATGCTAAGTGTCCTTCCCTCCATCCAGGTAATGACATCAAGTAGCAACACCTGGCTTCTTCTCCCTAGCGACTAGCCTCCTTGCAGTTTCTTCAGCCCAGGAACAGGACTTGCTTTATAGCCAGGTGCAAACAGTTTACACCAGTGGTTGGCAAACTTCGGCTCTCGAGCCACATGCAGCTCTTTGGCCCCGTGAGTGTGGCTCTTCCACAAAATACCATGTGCGGGCACGCACGTACAGTGCGACTGAAACTTCATGGCCCATGCGCAGAAGTTGGTATTTTGTGGAAGAGCCACACTCAAGGGGCCAAAGAGCCGCATGTGGCTTGCAAGCCACAATGTGCCGACCACTGGTTTACACTGTAACCAAATGTCTGTGAAGCGTTTTCTGTGCCTCATCTCATTTGATCCTCACAGAAGTCCTGGAGTAGGTACTTAGGAGACTCAGTAGAATCCTATTCTCTTTTCATTAGCCGGAAAATGGAGATTTAGAAAGTTTAGAAACTTGACCCAACTGAAAGGAAGTAAGAAATAGTGGAGCTTGAAAATGACTTCAGGTTTTCTCACTTCGCAGAATATAGTCAAACACTGCTACAGTTAAATATTTTACCCTTTGTTCTCCCTGCATGATCTAAAATAATAATCTGCTTCGTGTTGATATTTATGGCTGTGTTGCTGACAATTACCTGAAAGAGAAGTTGGGGTGCTTCACTGGGCTGGAAAAAGTTTAGCTACATCAGAAAGCAGGTCTAATTAAGCAAGTTTATTCTATATCTATAAAAGGCTAAGTTGACTCGCGCATGCGTGATACATGTAAAGCTCTCGCTGGCGCCAATCACACACGTGTGTTTCCATCTGTCATTGTGAATTTGGTTGACACTTCTATTATAGAGAAAGAGTGAATAAAAATATTAAAATATTTCTTCTAATTAATTTCCTTTCAATGTACACGAATTCGTGCACCGGGCCACTAGTTGAGAAGGGCTTTCGTGAAGAAAAGTCCCATAGGGGAAGTACTCTTGACACATCTAACTACAAAATTGTAAGTATTGAATGAGTTTTAGGGAAGTTCAGGGGCAATCTATCTTTATAAAAGGCTAATATGCTAAGTGTCCTTCCCTCCATCCTTCCCTCCATCCTTCCTTCTATATAATAGAGAAGGGCTTTCGTGAAGAAAGCCACTATGACATGCACTGACCACCAGGGGGCAGACGCTCAATGCAGGAGCTGCCCTCTGGTGGTCGGTGCACTCCCACAGTGGGAGCAGCCGCTCAGAGGGTGGGTCCATAGTCGCTAAGCTGACCAGGATGAGTGGTGCTCCCACAGTGGGCTGATCCCCACAGGCCATGCCCCCCACCAGTGCACGAATCCCATGCACCCAGCCTCTAGTTAAGATTATAATATCCAAGGATTTATAAAAATGAGAACTAAATTCTGGGCTAATGGGGACTCTTACTAATATTCCGTCACCCAGAGAAGGCCTGCCTACGAAACCAGTCTCTTCTGTGGTGATGGTTTTGCAACAGTATATACAAACTAGAGACCCGGTGAACGAATTCGTGCACCAGTGAGGTCCCTCAGCCTGGCCTGTGGGATCAGGCTGAAACTGGCTCTCCGACATCCTGAGGGGTCCCAGATTGCAAGAGGGTGCAGGCCAGGCTGAGGGACCCCACCGGTGCATGATCGGGCCGGGGAGGGATGCGGGAGGTTGACCAGCAGGGGAGGGACCGCTGGAGGGCTCCAGGGCGTGTCCGGCCCATCTCGCTCAGTTCCGATCCGCCAGACCCCAACAGCAAGCTAACCTACCGGTCGAAGCTTCTGCCCCCTGGTGGTCAGTGCATGTCATAGCGAGCGGCTGAGCGGCCTTAGCATATCATTAGCATATTACGCTTTGATTGGTTGAATGGCCGACTGGATGACGGCATATTAAGCTTTTATTATATAGAATATCACATCATTATGCTGTATGCCTGAAACTAATATAAATTAAAATCCAAAAGTTTTGGATACACTAAAAAAAAAACCAGTCTCTCTTTTTGACATCTCCTTCATTTGAACAGTTTCTATTCCACTTCACACACACACCAGAGTGCACAGAACTCTGGACGATGTGTTAGTCCCTCCCCAACACAAACTTGCAGGTGAGGAGCTTTAAGACCCTGTACAAAAATAGAGTTGGGGAGCCCTGGCTGTTTTTCTCAGTGGTTAGAGCATCAGCCCATGGACCAAAAGGTCTCTAGTTCGATTCTTGGTTAAGGGCACGTACCTTGGTTGCAAGTTCGATGCCCAGCTCAGTCGGGGCACAGGCGGGAGGCAACCAATCAGTGCATTTTATCAAATGTTGTGCCCAACATGTTCCCAAACACAAAGAGCAATGTGGAATTGTGAGCTGCTCGGGCAGGTCCAGAGCACATGCCGTCCAGCCTGTCACTCAGCTCGGCTCCAGCTCCTGCAGATGGAGGGGCCAGCTTGAAGGCTCAGCTTTCCTTGCCCACAGCTCTCTTCTTTTCCCCACAGCCTCAAAGCAAAAGCTTCCATTTCTTTCTGCCTCCTGCTTCCCTCTTCTTCTCTATTGTCAAACCTCCAACTCCCCCCCGCCCGCCAAAAAAAACCCCAAATAGAAAATCTACAATTAACTGAGACTGTCATGGAAACCCTTGAGGTTGAGAAAAGTGATAGAGGAGTCAATGTGTACACACTAGAGTGGTGTGTAAGGGGAGCCTGTGGCTGGGAAAGAACGCTCTAGCCTCAGTCCTTCTACTGATGTGTGTTTACATATCCTCAGGCAGAACGCTGCAGTGTGCCCAGAGTTATGTGAAATTACAAGCTAAATAAAATATACCTTCCTGGAACATCTATTTTTTTCTATGTTAAATAGGTGAATAGTTTTAATATTAAAACAAATACAAACATGGCTCTGAGATCACAAAATGTGCATGAATTAAAAAGATAAAGCATGTGATTAAAAGTGAGCCATTTCTGCCCAGCCTGCGTGGCTCAGTGGTTGAGTGTCAACCTATGAACCAGGAGGTCACGGTTTGATACCTGGTCAGGGCACATGCCTGGGTTGTGGGCTCGATCCCCAGTGGGGGGATGTGCAGGAGGTGGCCAATCAATGATTCTCTTCATCACTGATGTTTTCTATCTCTCTCTCCCTCTCCCTTCCTCTCTGAAATCAATACAAATATATATTTAAAAAAAATAAAAATAAAGTGAGCCATTTCAAACTATGTGAGCAGCAACACTCCCCCCCCCGCCCCCCCCCCCCCCCGTGAGATCCTTTGGTAGCACAGTTAATTGCAAGCTACAAATAGAAAATTGTTCTTGATGCCAGCAAGGCACAATCACTTTTCAAGATGAATAAGACCTCATTTAATCAAGAATGACAATAAACCTGCTCATCTGAATTTTAGATTTTTTTTTTTCATACAAAGTCAGTCAACTTCATTATGAAATGCCTTTTGAATGGAGGTACATTCATTTTTCATTTGTAAAACTCGTCTTAAGAATAGAATTTAAGTAAGAAGTTTACAAATGTTATTTTCCCCAGGGGCAACATACATTAAATTTGCTTAGCACCTTCTTCTTGAAGATCACCCACTATTTTGGGGTGAGAACATGGACTGACATTATGACTCCCAGGCTCTACCGTGGTGACCTGGATTCAGGAGTCACATGGCCTCTGTGGGTCTCAATTTACTGACCTGTCATCCAGAGAGGTGTATTGAGTGATTACCTAAATGAAACATTTGTGACTGACATGGTGAGTATTGTATAACTACTTCCTGTGACCTGTCAGGGACATTCTTAATGACCAATCTGTGGAAGTGTTCTCAGGAGCCCCAGGTTTCCAACCTTTATTCCCGATACGAGTTTATCTTAGTGTATTCGTACTGGAGGTCAATGGACTTACAAACCTTTTCAGTTTCTCACTTTGAGAAAATGAAATAGTCTGGAACTCACTACATCAAGGTCAAAAATTTCCACAGTACCTTAAATAAATGCACTCTGGAAATTCTTTCCAAAATACAGATCTTTGCTGTCTACTGATTGCCAACTAAAACAATAACACCGGACTGGAAACATCTCATGGACACCATTCTGGGAGTCGACATTTAAAGAGAAAAGTTTCCAACTTCCTTAGGTTGAAAAAAAAGTTTCCACAATTTTCAAAACACTCTCAAAACATCTTAGTATTTCAAATAACTTTGCTTCAGGGAGTAAGCCAGCTACATTTAAGTTTTTTCTTGAGCAATCTTTTTTAAAATATAAGATTTTCTCTATTTAATCTTTGGGAACAAGAATTAAAATGACTTTCAAACAGCAATGCATCAACAATTAAAAATAAGACACCATTTTTCTTTAATAGGTTAACATTCTATCAATAAGACAATCTGATTTCTCTATTTCTAAACAAATATTTAATAAGAAGCTTCTCTCTCCCTCTCCCTGCCTTTTTTCCTTTTCATGTCTTCTCCCACACCCCGATGCAGGGTTTTACCATTTCACAGCTTTTAACTGATCTTCCTATTGCCTTCCTGTCTCTTCCCCCAATTCCTACCCTTTTTTTTATCCATCCTGTACCTGATTTATTAAGCCTGGTATTCAAATAATTTCACAATTCTGTATCAATACATACCTCTCCCGCCTTCTCAGACATGACTCCCCTACCTCGGCCTCCCCTCCAGCCAGCACTTGACCTTGTCTGCAAATATGCCACGTGCATTCTGTTGCTGCTCATGCTTCTCCAACTCAGCTTCCCGTTGTGATCAAAACAAAATCCCAAATCCTCACCATGTGCATAAAGACCCTCCATGTGGGAACTGGCCCTGGCTGGCTCCCTCACACCATGTCCTTCCACTTCCCCCCCTTTTTATTATCTCCAGCCATGCTAACCTTTCTCCAACCACCTCAAATATGCTAAATTCATCTGTCAGTCAGGCCTTTACACTGCTCCTCCTTCTGCTTGGAAGGCTCTGACTACCTTTGTTAAAAGCAACATCTCTCCCACAAGTCATTCTATCACTTTACTCAATTTTATCATTTTTTACAGCCCTAATGAGAGCTTATTTATTTGTGTGTTTACTGTCTATCTGCCCCCATAAGAACCTTAGTTCCAAGGGGGCTATTTTATTTGCTGCTGTATCTCAGTGCCTAGACTTGGTAACTTTGCCTTTCAGAAATAAATTTTTTTTCCTGAAAATGATTGATGCTTATTCTGGATTACTAATGCTAGAAATATATATATATATCTAGCCCTCGATTGGGAATCAAACCCACAATCCTCAGTGCACAGGGTGATGCTCTAAACACTGAGTAACACTGGCCTGGGCAGAATCATCTTTTAAATAATTTTATGGAAGACAGGTTTGCTACTGCCTAGATTAGGGTTTGCACATAGCAGATGCTTTAACATTTGCTGACTGACTAATCCTAATCCTACTGGAATTTTCTCCTCTACCTTCAAGAATCCCTACTCATCCTTTAAAACTCACATCCAATGTGATGTCCTCAGTAGGGTGTTTATGTCCTTATCACCACTGTCTAAGGTTCAGATCAATTAAGCTACTGAGCACCTACTATAGAACAGGTACCTGCTAGGTGGTGGTGGCAAAACAATCAACCGCCCTTGTGGCATTTGCAATCTAATGAAATTTTATAAAATGAAGTGGTTTCTTCATCATCTGAACTCCTGTGGTAATTAGACTGTACAATTAATGTGATAATGAGTCACTATGTGCCTTGTAGCATTTCTCCTATTGTACCCTGCTGTCACCCAGGAATGCAGACTATATGCTGAGAGAGCCATGCCGTGCCTCCCCTGTCCTTCATCTGCTCTTCTGTGGACCCTCACATATCTGAGGCATGGAAAGTAAAAGGTTAGAGGCCAAGAATCCTATTCTTTTCCCAATGTTGGACTCTATATGAAAGAAATTTACATGAGTGCTCTTTATAAGAAAATTCAGATTTGGAATGTTAAAGTGTGTGTTTTGATAATAATAATGTTTTCTGAATAAGCTATATTTGCATGGCAAATATGATGAAATTAAATGATAGATATGGCCCTAACCGGTTTGGCTCAGTGGATAGAGCATCAGCCTGTGGACTGAAGGGTCCCAGGTTCGATTCCCATCAAGGGCATGTACCTTGGTTGCGGGCACATCCCCAGTAGGGGGTGTGCAGGAGGCAGCTGATCGATATTTCTCTCTCATCGATGTTTCTAGCTCTCTATCCCTCTCCCTTACTCTCTGTAAAAATCAGTAAAATATATTTTTTTAAAAATAAAAAATAAATGATAGATATGAAAATGCTTTGCAAAGTACTTTATGTGTGTAAAACATAATTCCTGTGCTATTTCACTGTTCAAAGGTCTAAGCATTTGCTACCCAAATAGACTATAAATTTTTGAGGTTAGGAATCACTTCTTACATTTCTTTTTTCTCTTCCAAGACACGTAAGAAAAGAACCTTTGTTAATAACAGTTAAGATTTCAGATAGCTACTATAAATTCTTAGGCTCGGAAACTTTGCCTTTCAGAAATAACATTTTTTATTCCGAAAACGATCGATACTTATTCTGGATTACTAATGTTACACATCATTTAAATAATTCGAGAGAAGACAGGTTTGCTACTGTCATTAAGAAGAGTGTTTTAGGCCCTGACTGGTTTGGCTCAGTGGATGGAGCGTCGGCCTGTGGACTGAAGGGTCCCAGGTTCGATTCCCGTCAAAGGCATGTATCTTGGTTGCGGGCACATCCCCAGTAGGGGGCATGCAGGAGGCACCTGATCGATGTTTCTCTCTCATCGATGTTTCTAGCTCTCTATCCCTCTCCCTTCCTCTCTGTAAAAAAATCAATAAAATATATTTAAAAAAAAAAAAAGAAGAGTGTTTTAGGAGAAACCAAGATGGCGGCATAGGTAAACACTGGAAATTGCTGCCTTGCACAACCACTTCAAAAATACAACTAAAAGACAAAACGGATATCATCCAGAACCACAGGAAGGCTGGCTGAGTGGAAATTCTATAACTAGAAGGAAAGAGAAAAGCACACTGAGACTCAGAGGAGGTGCGGAAGTAAAGTGCAGAGGTAAGGAGGTGCACGTGAAAAGGGCTGGCAACTGAGGACGCGGTTGTCTTTTTCAATCCGGAGGGAGTCTCAAGCTCCTGACTGCTCTAAACTCCAGTTCCAGGCGAGTCTCTGGGGACCCAGACTCATTCGGGGAAAAACTGGACTGTCTGGCATCGGTTGGAACTCGAAGACGGCTTACTCTCAGAGGTGCTTGCAGCGATTACTGCGGGACACTGAGACCCGGGGCCTCTTAGGGCAGGGCTGAGGATCAGCCATAGCTGTTTGCTCCACCCTGTTGATTCCCTGAGACCTCGCCCCACCCAAGCTGTACACAAAGGCTTTTGCATATGAAAGGCCTGGCCCTTTGCAACCTGAAAATTATCTAACAAACTGCAGCTGGGTCAGAGAGACCCAGAACTTCCAAGAGAAGGCCCAAGGCCCCACAGCAGCTTGCATTGCTTCACAGCTGGGCCTCATTTGGGCACCTCCAAATCCCAAATAAAGAAGAGGAATCTGCAGATCTCTCCATAGCTCCTGCTGGGTAGCCTCAGGCAGAGGCTAAATTAGCACCTCCTTAGAGATCCAAGAGCCAGTGTACCCAGTGGTCAGAGTGGGACCATCCAGATTACAACTCCTCAGATCCATAAGGGACACACTCAGGGGGCAGACTCAGTGAGCACCAAAGCCCCACTGAAGCAAGTCTTGCCCCAGAAGGGTGTCTTCAGCACAGAAGTTCTCCCACTGTAGACACAGCTGATTCTCACAGCCAATTGGCCTGGAGGTCAATTCCTCCCAGCGATACCTACAACAATCAAGGCTTAACTACAACAAGACTGTGCACACAGCCCACAAAGGGGTGCACCAAGAGTGTCCACCTCAGGTAATTGGGGAGGCTGAGCCACTGGGCCCTATAGGACACCTAGCACACAAAGCCACTCTATCAACACAGGGAAGCAGCCAAAATGCGGAGACAAAGAAACAGGTCACAAATGACAGGACAACATAGGGTAACTGAGTGGATAAGAAAACATGACCCATATATCTGCTGTCTACAGGAAACCCACCTCGGAAAAAAAGATGCACACAGACTGATGGTGAAGGGATGGAAAAAGGTTTTTCAGGCGAATGGAAATGAAAAAAAAGCTGGGGTAGCTATACTTATATCTAACAAATTAGATCTCAAAGTGAAGGACATAAAAAGAGATAAGGAAGGCCACTTCATAATACTAAAGGGAGCAATCCAACAAGAAGAAATAACTCTGGTAAACATATACGCACCCAATATAGGAGCACCCAAATACATAAGAAAACTTCTAGAGGGGATCAAGGGAGAGATTGACAGCAATACAATCATAGTAGGGTGTCGAGTGTTTCCTTCCACGTCCTGCGTGGATCAGGATTCGGGATCTGAAAAGAGGAGCCGCACACAAATGAGAGAAAAATGACACGAGATAATTTTGCAATATCGGGGGACCAAGCGGGCAAGTCCCGAAGGACTTCCACCTAAGCTCAGGCTGCTCCGATCTTTTATTGAGGTCAGGGTAGCCTTAGGGTAAGGAGGTCTGTCTGGGGTAGCCCTAAGGTAAGGTGGTTTGAATGACACATGGATTAGCTCATCGGTAGACAATTTCCAGAAATAGGCAAAATATTTGCTAGGACTTTCAAGCCCTGACCTTTGCTAGGACTTTCAAGCCCTGACTTTTGCTAGGACTTTCAAGGGTTACTAGCTTTTGGGGGTCTCTGTCTATATTCAGTTAGTGAAGACAGTAAATGGTTGCTGGCAGTAGAGGACTTTAACACCCCACTATCACCATTGGACAAATCCTCTAAACAAAAAATCAGCAAAGAAACATCAATCCTAAATGACTCACTAGATCAGATGGAATTAATTGACATCTTCAGAACATTTCATCCCAAAGCCACAGAATATACATTCTTCTCAAGTGCACATGGGTCATTTTCAAAGATAGACAATATATTGGGTCACAGGCAAAGTCTCTTCAAATTCAAGAAGATAGAAATCATATCAAGCATCTTCTCAGATCACAATGGCATAAAACTGGAAATCAACTACAATAAAAACAATCCAAAAAAATCAAACACATGGAGACTAAATAGCATGCTATTAAACAATGACTGGGTTACCAGAGAGATCAAATAAGAAATAAAAAACATCATGGCAACAAACAACAATGAACACAACAATCCAAAACCTATGGGATACAGCGAAAGCAGTCTTGAGAGGGAAGTTCATAGCTCTACAAGCCTACTGCAAAAAACAAGAAACAATGATAATAAATTACTGAACCCTACAACTCAAAGAGTTCGAAAGAGAGCAACAAGAAAAGCCCAGTGTAGGTAGAAGGAAGGAAATAATAAAGGTCAGAGCAGAGATAAACGACATAGAGACCAAAAAAACAATACAAAAGATCAACAAAACCAAGAGCTGGTTCTTTGAAAGGATAAACAAGATTGATGAACCTCTAGCCAGGCTCACCAAGAAACAAAGAGAGAGGACCCAAATAAACAAAATCAGAAATAAAAGAGGAGAAATAACAACAGGCCCCACAGAAATACAAAGGATTGTTAAAAAATTCTATGAACAACTCTACTCCAACAAGCTAGACAACCTAGAGGAAATGGACATATTTTTAGAAAAATACAACCTCCCAAAACTTAATCAGGAAGAATCTAAAAATATCAATAGGCCAATAACTATGGAAGAAATTGAAGCAGTAATCAAAAAGCTTCCAGCAAACAAAAACACAGGGCCAGACGGCTTCACAGGGGAGTTTTACCAAACATTCAAGGAAGAACTAAAATCTACACTCCTCAGACTATTCCAAAAAATTCAAGAGGAAGGAACACTTCCAAGCTCATTCTATGAAGCCAGCATCACCCTAATACCAAAACCAGATAAAGACAACACAATGGAAGAGAATTACAGTGGGGCCTTGACTTACGAGTGTCCCGACTAACGAGTTTTTTGAGATACCAGCTGTCTCTCGGCCGATTTTTTGCATTGAGTTGATAGAGTAATTTGAGTTAACGAGCTCCTTAACGAGCTCGGTCTCGGAACAAATTAAACTCGTAAGTCAAGGCCCCACTGTACAGGCCAATATCCCTCATGCACATAGATGCCAAAATCCTCAACAAAATCCTAGCAAATCGGATCCAGCAGTACATCAGAAAGATCATACACCATGACCAAGTAGTATTTATACCAGGGATGCAAGGATGGTACAATATCCACAAATCAATAAACGTAATACATCACATAAACAAATTGAGAGATAAAAACCACAGTCATGAATTGATGCAGAAAAAGCATTTGACAAAATCCAACACCCTTTCTTGATAAAAACTCTCAGCAAGGTAGGAATAGAAGGATCATACCTCAACATAATAAAAGCCATATATGACAAACCCACAGCCAACATCATAATCAATGGGCAAAAACTAAAACCATTTCCCCTAAAAACAGGGATGCCCCCTCTCACCACTCCTGTTCAACATAGTACTGGAAGTACTAGCCATTGCAATCAGACAAGAAGAAGAAATAAAAGGCATCCAAATTGGAAAAGAAGAAGTAAAACTGTCCTTATTAGCAGATGACATGATACTGTACATTGAAAACCCTAAAGATTACATCAAGCCGAAACCGGTTTGGCTCAGTGGATAGAGCGTCGGCCTGCGGACTGAAAGGTCCCAGGTTCGATTCCGGTTAAGGGCATGTACCTGGGTTTTGGGCACATCCCCGGTAGGAGATGTGCAGGAGGCAGCTGATCAATGTTTCTCTCTCATTGATGTTTCTAACTCTCTATCTCTCTCCCTTCCTCTCTGTAAAAAATCAATAAAATATATATTTTTTTAAAAAGACTCCATCAAAAAATTATTAGACTTAATAAATGAATTCAGCAATGTAGCAGGATACAAAATTAATGCCAAGAAATCTATGGCATTTCTTTACACCAATAGTGACCTTACAGAAAGTGAGACTAAAAAAGCAATCCCATTTACCATCGCACCAAAAAAATTAAGATACCTAGGAATAAATTTAACTAAGGAGGTAAAAGACTTATATGCGAAAAACTACAGGACACTGAAAAAAAAGATAGAGGAAGACATAAACAGATGGAAGAACATACTGTGTTCATGGATTGGTAGAATCAAGATCATCAAAATGTCCATATTACCCAAAGCAATCTATAGATTTAATGCAATCCCCATTAAAGTACCAACGGCATATTTCACAGATCTAGAACAAACGCTCCAAAAATTCATCTGGAATAAAAAAAGACCTCGAATAGCTGCAGCAATCCTGAGAAAGAAGAACAAAGTAGGTGGAATCTCAATACCAGATATCAAGCTGTATTACAAAGCCACTATTCTTAAAACAGCATGGTACTGGCACAAGAACAGACATATAGATCAATGGAATAGAATAGAGAACCCAGAAATCGACCCAAATCACTATGCCCAATTAATATTCGACAAAGGAGGCAAGAACATACAATGGAGTCAAGACAGTCTCTTCAATAAATGGTGCTGGGAAAATTGGACAGATACATGCAAAAAGATGAAACTAGACCACCAACTCACACCATACACAAAAATAAACTCAAAATGGATAAAAGACTTAAATGTAAGACGGGAAACCATAAAAATACTAGAGGAATACACAGGCAGTGAAATCACAAACATATGCCGAAGGAATTTCTTCTCTGATACAGCTCCTAAGGCAATGGAAACTAAAGAGAAAATAAACAAATGGGACTACATCAAAATAAAAAGCTTTTGTACAGCAAAGGAAACCATCAACAAAACAACAAGAAACCTCACTGCATGGGAGAACATATTTGCCAACGATATCACCAATAAGGGTTTAAGCTCCAACATTTACAGGGAACTCATGCAACTTAACAATAGGAAGATAAACAATCCAATCAAAAAATGGGCAACGGACCTAGATAGACACTTTTTTAAAGAGGACGTACAGAAGGCCGAAAGACATACAAAAACATGCTCAAAGTCACTAATTATACGAGAGATGCAAATCAAAACAACAATGCGGTATCATCTCACACCTGCCAGAATGGCTATCATCAACAAATCAACAAACAACAAGTGTTGGAGAGGATATGGAGAAAAAGGAATCCTTCTGCACTGCTGGTGGAAATGCAGACTCGTGCAGCCACTGTGGAAAACAGTATGGAGTTTCCTCAAAAAACTAAAAATGGAACTCCCATTTGACCCCGTGATCCCACTTCTAGGAATATATCCCAAGAAACCAGAAACACCAATCAGAAAGGATATATGCACCCCTATGTTCATAGCAGCACCATTCACCATAGCTAAGATTTGGAAACAGCTTAAGTGCCCATCAGCAGATGAGTGGATTAGAAAACTGTGGTACATCTACACAATGGAATACTACACTGCGGTAAAAAAGAAGGAACTCTTGCCTTTTGCAACAGCTTGGATGGAACTGGAGAGCATTATGCTAAATGAAATAAGCCAGTCAGAGAAAGATAAATACCACATGATCTCACTCATTTGTGGAACATAGAGAACAACATAGACTGATGAACAGGGACAGATCCAAAGACAGAGAAACAGCAATCAGACTATTAGTCTCCAGAGGGAAAGTAGGGGAGGGAGGGGGTAAGGGGAAGAGATCAACCAAAGGACTTGTATGCATGCATATAAGCCAAACCAATGGACACGGACAACAGGGGGATGAGAGCATGAGTGGGGGGGAGGGGGGGGGCTAATGGGGGGGAATGAGGACACATTTGTAATTTCTTAACTAATAAAGAATTTAAAGATTAAAAAAATAAAATAAATTAAAACTCAAAGAAAAAACAAAAAAAACTGTGGTACATCTACACAATGGAATACTATGCTGCAGTAAAAAAGAAGGAACTCTTGCCATTTGCAACAGCATGGATAGAACTGGAGAGCATTATGCTAAGTCAAATTAGCCAGTCAGAGAAAGATAAATACCATATGATCTCACTCATTTGTGGAATATAGAGAACTATATAGACTGATGAACAGGGACAGATCTAAAGACAGAGAAACAGTGTAGGGGAGGGTGGGGGTAAGGGGAAGAGATCAACCAAGGGACTTGTATGCATGCATATAAGCCAAACCAATGGACATGGACAACAGGGGGATGAGAACATGAGTGGTGGTGGGGGGGGAGGTTGGAGGTTAATGGGGGGATGAGGACACATTTCTAATACCTTAACCAATAAAGAAATTTAAAAAAAAAGTTTCTACCCAAATACTTGTCGGAAGAGTGCCAAACTTCAGTTATCACTGACCAGTGCCTTTTACTTTGCTTTCTCAATGCAAAAACTAAAATCTACGCAAAGTTCCCTAAATCAAAATGGTTCTAAATTCAAAATCAAGAACCAAGGAACCATTAAAAAAATCTTAACCTTTGGTTATTGGAGAGAGACTAAAACTGTAGAAGCAATAGAGGGCCTTCTTTTGACTCAATACCCTAATCAGGAGTCCAAAGATCCCTATAACACTGTGGTAGGCTAAATAATAGTCATCCCCCTCCCCCTCTCCCCTCCCCTCCCCAAAGCACCCATGCCCTAACCCATGGAATCTGTGAATGAATGTGGTACCTAAGTAGTAAAAGGGACTTCTGCAGACATGATTAGGTTACGGATCTGGAGATAGGAAGAGAGCCTGGATTATTCAGGAGGGCCCAATGGAATCACAAGAGACCGTACAAGAGAAAAGTAGGAGGATCAGAGTAGGAATGGGAAATGTGACACTGGAAGCAAGAGGTGGAGTGAGGTGTGGAAGGGGCGAAAGCCAAGGAACGCAGGGCCTCTAAGAGATGGGAAAGCAAGCAAACAGCTTCCAGAGCCCCAGCACCTTACTTTAGCCTTGAAGACATTTCAGATTTCTGACCTCCAAAACAGTGAGATAGTACATTGGTGTTGTTCAAGCCATGAAGTTGGTGGTAATTTGTTATAGCAACAATGGGAATTTACAATGAATAATTAAAAAAAAAAGGCTTGAAACTGCCAGGCCTTCCCATGCTACCTACCTCTGTGGGAACTATCAGCATCTGGAGAGTTTTGGAGAATATAAGACAGACTCAAGGCAAAGGAAAACATGACCTTGTGTAAGATAAAGAGCATCAATTCCTACCGACGATACACTGAGCGAGTGCAGGTCTCAGAGAACTTGGAGCTGGTGAAAGCTCTAAACAAGACTGCACCGTCAGCCTGACAGACACATACAGAGCGAAGACGCTCCAGCGGTACACAAAAGAAACCGTTCGAAGAATCGCCAACTGCAAGGGTACACGTGGGCACGCTGACCTGTGATAGAGGACGTAAAAAGCTGAGCTCGCCCTAACTGGTTTGGCTCAGTGGATAGAGCGTCGGCCTGCGGACTGAAGGGTCCCAGGTTCGATTCCGGTCAAGGGCATGTACCTTGGTTGTGGGCACATCCCCAGTGGGGGGTGTGCAGGAGGCAGCTGATCGATGTTTCTCTCTCATCGATGTTTCTAACTCTCTATTCCCTCTCCTTTCTTCTCTGTAAAAAAAATAAATAAAATATATTAAAAAAAAAAAAAAAAGCTGAGCTCTCCCTCCTGCCCTGCCGATGAGGTAACTCTGCAGAACTGCTCTCCGCTGGGATTTCAAGGCTACTGTTTTCTAGTTACACTGCAGTGTTCCATATGTGACTCCCTCCCTTCGCTCTGGGAGACTGGGGGGGCGGGGGAGCACACCATGCAATCCTAAAAACCGTTAGAAAACAAAAACGGTTTCTTTTCACATTTATAGTTCCTATTTGACATCTGCAGTCACTTCCTCCCATCAGCAGTGGTGGGCGTGGATTGGTTAGCAATGCTGAGCGCTTCCTGAAGCTGAAATCTAGGTAGACTGAGGCAGGGAGAGTGCCTCTGGGGCTCTGCCAGATGAGATGAGTGAAATCAGAGGAACCAGGGACTGCCTTTAAACCGCTGCCCGGTCGGTTCTCCCTAAACTACCATGAGCCGCCGTCTTCAGGTTAGGCATGCTCTGTATCAGGAGCACCATAAACCCACCTTCTCAGTGAAGCTGAGAGGCACAAAATTTCAGCAGTTTTTTTTCCTATTTTTCTATGTTTTATTCCTTATTATTTAAAAGGGACTGGTCAACCAAAATAAAACTTTAACTGTACCCCTTTCCTTCTTTCCTCCCAGCAAATAACATAAATGTATTTTGGAAATTTATCAGTTTTCAAGCCACACACACAAAACCCCTTTATTTTCACAATATTTCTTTCTGAATGGATGGAAATAGACAATCCCTTGCTTCAAGAATCTTGAAGGAAAAGCTCCTTTGTCCTTATATTACATCCTCAGCATGCCCCTCACCTGCTATTTTGATATTCAGATTGGCGTCCAGAAGCAAATTCTCAGCTTTTAGATCACGATGAACTATGTTCCGACAGTGACAAAAAAAGACAGCGGCGACGATCTGCTTGAACTTCCGACGGGCCTCCTTCTCCGCCATCCTGCCATGGGCCACCAGGTGGTCTGGGTGAAGAAGAATAGAGTCAGTTCTCATGTGGACACTGGGGTCATTTCAAAAGGCAGATGTAAGGAGGGTGCAAGGGGAGCCACCAAACGAATGAGCTGAAAGAAGTAAAATAAAAAAACAGAAAACAACCCACTTACAATCCTGGTCTGTATCTATAAAAAGTCATTAGTAATCAGTACCCAAACTATTTTAAGTAAAAATCCTGTTATATACATATGCCCAAGAATGTACTTGCTTTCCCTCAAAAAAAAAAAAAAAAAACAGTTCTAAGTCATATGGTATTTTTCAAGGATCATAGCACTTAACACCTTCCTTTTCTTATCTGCTTTGCAAAATTTACATATACACAGCAAACATATACTTGAAGATAAGTATCAGCAATATTTCCTGTGCTAAAGGGTGAGTCAAAAAGCAGAGTTCAATAAACTTTAGGCTCTACTGCTTTCTCAAAGTTTTACAATTTGACATAAAAATATATTTATTTGGTGACTATATTCTGTAATGCATAATATGCCTGCATCTTTACATCTGCATTTACTGTGCTTAGCAAGTATTTTTAAAATTATATTATCAATTTTTACAGATAACATCAATAAAAAAAGGTGCATTTTCTACCACTTTAAATGAAATAATTTCACTGGCTATGTTGCTAACTAAGGTATATAGCAAAAGAATTTATGTTATAAACTTTATAGTACAATAAATCTTCTATATTTAAAAATGAAATACCATAAATTTTTAAAGTTCTTTTTCTAGTAGTGGCAGTAGGTTTATATAGAAGCAATGACATACATATTCTTAACCCAGTTCTTCATGTAACCAGCAACATACACAGGTCATGACAGCTGATGGGATCAGAAATATTAGCAATGATACAATTTGCTCTGTTTTAAATTTCTAATAGTTTTATCAGCACTATCCCCAAACCAGCTGATCTAGCTGGAAAAAGGACACATTTGCCACCATAAGCATCTTCACATAGTGGAAAACTGAAAAATTAAACACTATAAATAAATGTGTTATTGTTTATCAGGAGTTATTTTAGTAATACTACCCAACTGTTACAGTGCTACTGCAGTCACCAATAGGACCAATCAGGTATATCTTTTCTTCATCACCAAGAGGAAGTTTGGTGTAAAACATATGTACCAATAATGACTGCTAAGACTAAGAGTTTAGGACAGGAAATTGGAGAGGAGCATGAAGAAGGGGAGCTAAATGACAATCCATCTACATAGCAGATTTTCAAATAATTTAAATTCTGACCACAAAGACCATAAAATTTTGGACCAAAAATATAGTAATTATAATAACACTATCTTACAGATAATTTAAATTATTAAGAAAAACCCTTCAAAGGAATTGTTATAATTTTTAGTGTTATGAATGACCCCCACAGAAGATCTTTGAAGCATGTCCCTCAAAAATAATCATTATTATGGCCAAGATTACCAATTGAGTAAAGAAAGAATATATGAAGTCTTCAGCTTAGCAGTTCAGAGGACTAGAATGCAAATGTCTATGGGAGTTAGAGGTGCTGATAACTGAGCTCACACTCTGGTGTTTAGGCTTCTGGTGAGACCTGTCATATGAATTTTAAACACAAAAGTTGTTTCCTAACTAGGGATAGTAACTCAATATAAACTGCTAAAGACCTGGACATCCATCAGATGTACAGCACTGTGTTTTATTTCAAAAAACTATTCTCTAACAGTACCTGCTCCATTGACCCCCTATTTCTCTTAACCCAAGGCCTAATTATTCTAATAATATGTTTTAGCTGCTAAACTTTGTCTAATTAAAGAGCTTTGAAGAGACAGCTATTCTTGAGAAACATAAAAATAAACCCTTATGAAGGTTTACCATCAGAAGCTCATTTGGCCAAGCCAACCATTAATTAAAATGCCCGAGAGACATTCGTCTGGCAGTAAATACTAATTACCAGACACATCAAAGAGCTTCTTAAATACAACAGAATGATTTAGTAATTTCCAAAATAAGTGATTTTCTTTTATTAAAAAGAACACCTCTTTATATTTTCTAAGTACTTTGTTTCCTTTCTTTCTTTCTTCTTTTTTTTTTAGTACTTTGTTTTTTTAAAATGATTGGAAAGCTCTCAAAATTGTACACAGGCCAGGAGCTAGTGGAATGTAGCCTAGTTTTATCTCTACAATGACACACTGGTTGTCCTTGGGCAAATCATTTATACTGCCAATATCTCTAACTCTTGATCTGTCAAATAGAAATAAATTCTGTTACATGCTATGGACAAAGAAAGGATAGTGTATTTGGGTATAAACATGTATTGTGATTTAGAGTTATCATATATGAATGACATAACTTTAAAGACATTTAAAAAGCTATTTTTATTTTTTAAATCTTTATCGTGAAAGTATTACATATGTCCCACTTTTTTCCCCGTTATCCCCTGCTGGCATGCCCCCGCCCCACCCAGACCTTCATCACACTATTGTCTGTGTCCATGGGTTATGGATATATGCAGACAAGTTCTTTGGTTGATCTCTTCCCACCCACCTACCCACCCCTACCTTCCTCTGATATTTGACAGTGTGTTTTATGCTATTTTGTAAAGGTCTGGGGCAAGACTATACAGAGAATATTTAAGAATTTGATTAAGAGATCACAAGGTTCTTCAGGATTCTGTAGTGTTTGAAGGTACATCATTTGTCACTGTTACATGACCCTGGTAAAGGTATTTATGATAGCACAGTGGGTAAAGCAGCTTAAACTATATAGTATTTTTCCTAAAGGTACCTACAGAATCCTACAGTTATAAATATAAAGAAAATATACAAATCACATTAAAAAGTGTTGGCTGCAAACATTAGATGTTTTCTCCTAGCCATTGTATTTATGCTCAAGTTGTCTCCTCCTCGGGAGCACTGTGCTTTCTTCCCAACACAGGGCCATCTTAACGGTGCAGCATCATTCAGATTTTAGCCTCTGCGTTTAGTTTTGCCCATCTTATTACCACCCCCCACCCCCATTTCTTGTCCCCTGAGTTGGCTTTCAGCAGAAACTACAGGTCTGTGGGCGTGCCAGGAAGCCAGTGGCCTGCGTGGTTTTCAGTCCCTGCAGAAACCGCCTCTCAGCTGCCTGTGGACAAATGGCTGCTTATGTTCATGTGTGCTGTATAGGCAGTGAGCAAAAATTCTTCCAGCTCAAACGGGCTATTTTACTCTCAGCAAAGAAACCCAGAGCAGCAGCCCAGACTGCACTTAGCACAGTCACAGCATTTGAATAAACACTAGGGTAATTTCAGAAAGGCAAATGAAACAACATGGCTCCTGAGCCACGCAATATTTAAAGTAAAGTACATTCTGAATCTTGTCAGGATAAACCCCAGCTGCAAGGAGCTCTAAAGAGTTGTTCTGCTTCTAGGCAGCTCAGTGAGCTGGCTCTCCTAACACTGGGCGAAGGGCCACCCACACCTTCAGTCCCAGACACCCCACATGACCCTGGCTGGCTCCTGTAGTTCCACACCGCCCCATCCCAGTCCAAAATCTTCAATTACATACACGCTGCTGAACAAACTCCCTCACAGTTAAGTTCTTTTCACTGTCAATTAACTACTTATCTATTTAGTTGCCACTAAACGTAGCAGGCGAATTTAAAGTTTTTCTCTATCACAACTTCACTCCAACCATTTCATCCCAGACCAGATGAGGTAACTCTCAGTTAAAAGCAGAAAAAGCTCTCCTATGTTAAGCTCTTATCAAAAGTAAGGAGTCTAAGTTCTCTTTCTCACTTTCCAATCGCCATAAACCACTGGGCACTAGATTTCTTCATTCATTTTTAATCTGCTCTTCCTCACAAAATAAAAAGAAGTTAGTGACACTAAGGGATTTCTCTATCTTCTGAGGAATATTATTCGAAGTGGAGGAAGCAAATTCTGAAGTTTCAAAAGTATTAGCACACCAGCACGTATAGAGTTTGCTTCAGAATTCACTGTTTGTTATTTTGTCCAATCTGACTCAGGAAGAAATAGCTTGTGGTACATTTAGATTCTAACCTTTCAAAGAGCAAAACTGCACACCAGGCAGTCCTGACTTCCCCGCCCAGCTTCTGGCGTGTCCGAGGCCCGCCACTAATGAGGTAGTGGTGGGGAGCCAGCACAGCTTTAAGTCACTTTTCCACTATAAACAGACAGTGTCTCCATTTGTCTGCTGTCTACAACTCATAACTGATCCAAATCACCAGCTTAAAATGAAAATACCCTGACAACTTTTCATGATGAAGAAATAACCTCGTCTTGAATAGAGAAAAGGCTACATGTGTGCTAAGCTTAGGGTAGCTACCTGAAAAATTTCTGTAAATTCCAGCTAACCACAGCTAGTACTTCTCTGCTTTGCCACTCTGTTCTGTCATTTCTTCTTTCTACACCCATGGAGACAAATTCCTGTTTATCACACAAATGCTTCTTTCCAAAAGGGCCAGGGCAAGGCCAAGAGAACTCAGCTGCCTGGAGCACGTTAAAGAGTGCTCTCACTTTCACATCATGCTGCCCCGAGCCCCTGCAGGCCCCAAGCTGCCACTGACTAGATCAGCGGTTCTCAACCTGTGGGTCGCAACCCCTTTGGGGGGTCGAACGACCCTTTCACTGGGGTCGCCTAAGACCATCGGAAAACACATATATAATTACATATTGTTTTTGTGATTAATCCCTATGCTTTATGTTCAATTTGTAACAATGAAAATACATCCTGCATATCAGATATTTACATTATGATTCATAACAGTAGCAAAATTACAGTTATGAAGTAGCAACGAAAATAATTTTATGGTTGGGGGTCACCACAACATGAAGAACTGTATTAAAGGGTCTCGGCATTAGGAAGGTTGAGAACCACTGGACTAGAGGAAGAGGGTTTATTATTTTGTGTTCCTTGCCAAGAATTCAATGACCTCACGCCAGGCTTCTACCTGCTGCTGCTTCTTATTACTATGTATTTTCTTCATTCTTCCAGTTGTCCAGGTCAAAAATCTTGGGGTCCTAATTCTCTTTCTCCCACACCACACATCTAATCTTTCAGCAAATTTTATTACCTCTACCTTCAAAACAGATCAAGATTTCACGTATCCCTCACCCCTACCTCCACTCCACTCCAGTGCCCCCAAGTCTAGTTCAAGAGCCTTTATCTTCCTCCTGGATTATTGTAATGGCCTCCTAATATTAATAACTAGTACCCCTGTTTCTGCTCTTGGCCTTCTGCAATCTACTCTCAAGAGCAAAAACCCAGTCCATGTGGTTCAGTTGGTTAAGTGTCATCCTGTGCTCTGAAAGGTTACTAATTCAATTCCCAGTCAAGGTATATAACTGGGTTTCGGATTCAAGCTCTGATCGGGGAATATATGGAGGGCAACTGATTGATATTTCTCACATCGATGTGTTTGGGGTTTTTTTCTCTCTCTCTCCCTTTCTCTCTCTAAGCATGTCCTCAAGTGAGGATTTAAAAAAATACCCCCCCCCCAAAAAAACTAAAAAAACAACAACCAGAGATGGATCTAAGATGGCGAGAGACTAGGTGGAAGCTACATTTACCTCCTCCCAGCACTAAACTGGAATTACAACTAAATTATAGAGCAATCATCATGAATAACCAACTGAAGACTAGCCGGAGAGAAGCCATATAACCAAGCACTTACAGAAGGAGCCACATCGAGACTGGAAGAAGTGCAGAGGTATAAGAGGGCTGGACGGGCTGTCATAGGCAGCAGCTGAAGTTCTGGAGGGATATCTCAGCTACAGTGGGTCCCCCCCCCGAGAAATGTGGGGTCTAAATCCCAAGCTGGGCTCCCCAGCCTAGAGCCCCAGAACCAAGAAAGGTGCAGGAGGAAAGTCTGGGGTGGGTGGCTCTGGGGAGAGAGCTGAAGGTTCAGCCACCAGCATCCCTGTGCTGAGTCATTCCCCCATACTGCAGAAGCCATCATTCTCAGGCAGGCCACTCCCCTCTCAGAGACATCAGACTATGGGGAAGTAATAGCCCCATCTGCTGGAATCTCTCTAGCCCAGCCGTGGGCAAACTACGGCCCGCGGGCCGGATCCGGCCCGTTTGAAATGAATAAAACTAAAAAAAAAAAAAAGACCGTACCCTTTTATGTAATGATGTTTACTTTGAATTTATATTAGATCACACAAACATTCCATCCATGCTTTTGTTCCGGCCCTCCGGTCCAGTTTAAGAACCCATTGTGGCCCTCGAGTCAAAAAGTTTGCCCACCCCTGCTCTAGCCCTACCCTGTGGAGTTTACACTCTGCTGAGGAGTATAGTCAGAGGCTCTTCAGTGACTAAGCCTAACAGGTAGCTTGCAGGCAGAGGTGGTCTTGGGTGCTTTGAGACATTTGCTGACCTGCCCCCAGACCCAGTGCTGGTAAAAGCAGGCCTTGGCACACAGACTGGTCCTCTTCTCACACACTCAGGCACAGTAGAGGGAACCACAGCTGTGGATTATGGATAGCTCCAAACATATTGCCCAGGGACAGTCACAGGCAGCATCTGACATTGGCCTGCACAAGAATCCCTCAAAGAGACCCAGAACCAATACAGCCAGTGGCCAGATTCAGACAACAGAATAGGATCCAATAAGCTGCACCAGCAGTATATGCATAGGGAGTTCTCAGCAGGCACCATAACCTGCTGAAGTGAATTCTGCTTCATGTGATCAGCACCTGCACAGAAGCTTGAATGCTGTGTTGGGGGTTGAGACATACAGTCAGCCAGCCTGAGAGTCAATTCCACGCAGGAATGGACAACAGCAATCAAGACTCAATTACGATAGAAAGGCCCAGATAATGCCCACAAGGGAAATCCCTAGAGCACCCAGCTCAGGTGATCAAGGAGACAACACTACTAGGTTCCACAGGACGCTTATACATATAAGGCTACCCTACCTACACTGGGAGTCATAGCAGATCTACCTCATACACAGAAACATACATAAAGAGGCAATCAAAATGGGGAGGTAAAAAACAGGCTCCAAATGAAGAACAAGAGCATTCACCAAGGAAGGGCTAAATGAAACGGAGGCAAGCAATTTATCAGATATAGAGTTCAAAGTCATGATTATAAGGATGCTCAACATCACGAAAAAGGACATAGAAGACAGAAAAACCAACTAGTCAGAAATGAAAAAAGCAATATCTGAAATAAAGAATACACTAGAAGGAATAAACAGTAGGTCAAACGAAGCAGAGAATCAAATCAGCAAATTGTAACACAAGGTAGAAAAAAACACCCAATTAGAGCAGCAAAAAGGATGAGAGAAAAATGACAGTTTAAGGAACCTTTGGGACAATATGAAGTATAACAACATCTGCATCCAGGGGTACCAGAAGGAGAAGAGAGAGAGCAAAGGATGGAGAACTTATTTGAAGAAATAATTACCAAAATTTTCCCTCATCTGGTGAAGGAAAAAGACACAAAAGTCCAGGAAGCACAAAATCCCAAAGAAATAGACTCAAAAAGACCCACAACAAGACACATAATAATTAAAATGGCAAAGGTTAAAGACAAAGAGAGAATCTTAAAAGTTGCAAGAGAAAGGCAGTTATCCAAAAGGGAGCTCCCATAAGATTGTCAGCTGATTTCTCAACAAACATTTCAGGCCAGAAGGTACTGGCATTAAATATTCAGTGATGAAAAGTAAGGACCTACAACCAAAGCCACTTTACCTAGAAAGAGTATCATTTAAAACTGAAGGGGAAATAAAAAGCTTCCCAGATAAGAATAAGGTAAAGGAGCATGTTACCACCAAAACAATATCAAAAGAAATGTTAAAGGGCAAAGAAGAAGAAAGAAGAAAGAAGAAAGGAGGAGGAGAAGGAGGTGGTGGTGGTGGTGGTGGTGGAGGAGTAGGAGGAATGAGGAGGAGGGAGGAGGAGGGGGAGGAGGAGGGGGCAGGAGGAGGAAGAAGAAGAAGAAGAAGAAGAACCACCATCACCACCAACCAATAATCAATGTAAATGGCTTAAATGCTCCAATCAAAAGGCATAGGGTAGCTAAATGGATAAGAAAACAACACCCATAAATATGCTGTCTTCAAGAGACCTACCACAGAACAAAAGATACACACAGACTATAAGTAAAGGGATAAAAAAGATACTTCATGCAAATGAAAGGAAAATAGAGCTGGAGTAACAATACTTATCTGACAGAATAGACTTTAAAACGAAGGCTTATAGTAACAGACAAGAAGACCCACCACATAATGATAAAGGGAGCAATCCAACAAGGGGATATAACCCTGTAAACACTATGCACCCAACATCAAAGCACCTAAATATATAAAGAAAATCTTGATGGACACAAAGGGACAGATTGCCAGTAATATAGTCATAGTGGGGCTTTTTAACACTCACTGACAACAAGTGCTGGCGAGGATATGCAGAAGGTAGAACACTCGTGCGCTGTTGGTGGCAATGCAGACTGATGCAGCCACTGTAGAAAGCAGTATGGAGTTACCTCAGAAAATTAAAAATGGGTCCTGGCTGGTATTCTCAGTGGTTAGAGCATCAGCCTGAGCACCAAATGGTCATGGGTTCAATCCAAGACCATGTACCTTGGTTGTGGATTCGCTTCCCAGGCATGCAGGAGGCAAACAATTGATGGGTCTCTCTCACATTGATATTTCTCTTTCTCTCCTTCCTGCTCTTCCTTCCTTCCTTCCTCCCTCCCTCCCTCTCTCTCTCCCTCCCTCCTTCCCTCCCTCCCTTCCTTCCTTCCCTCTCTCCCTCCCTCCCTCCCTCGCTCCCTCTCTCCCTTCCTCTCTCTGAAAATGCAATGGAAAAAATATCCTCAGGTGAGGAATACAAAAAAAATTAGAAGTGGAAGTGCCTCATGACCCAGCAATTTCACTTCTGGGAAAACAGTATATTCAAAAACACTAATTCAAAAGAACATATGTACCCTATGTTCATTGCAGTGTTATTTACAATAGCCAAGATTTGGAAGCAGCCCAAGTGTCCATCAGTAGATGAGTGGATAAAACAGCTGTGGTACATTTACACAATGGAATACTACTCAGCCATAAAAATGGAAGAAAATTTTACCTGTTGTGACAGTATGGATGGACCTGGAGAACATTATGCTAAGTGAAATAAGCCAGTCAGAGAAAGACAAGTATTATATAATTTCACTTATATGTGGAATTTAATGAACAAAATGAATTAACAAGCAAAATAGAGAGAGATTCTTAGAGAGCAGGCTGACAGCTCTTGGGAAGGTGAGGGAAAAGCAGAGGTGTGTGAAGGGATTGAGGAAAAAAAGAATTCATGGACACAGACAACAGTGTGGTTGATTGTGGGGGAAAAGTGGGGGAGTGGAGGTGAAAGAGGGTACAGGGAGGACAAATGATGATGGAAAGAAAAACCAAACAAAAAAGTAATGTTTGGTTTTACACACCAGTGATTTGTTTTCTATTTTTTAAAAAGTGCATTTATATGGATACACAAGTAAACATTTTTTAAAAATATGAAATACTTAGGGATAAATCTGACATAATAGGTCTAACGCAATCTCAATCAAAACACCTTCAGGCTTTTGGGGGTTATAAACTGACAAATGATTCTAAAGTTCAGATGGGAATGCAGAGGACATAGCCAAAAGAACTTTGAAAAGGCAAAACTAAGTTACAGGATTAAGGCTACCTGACTTCAAGATAGTCTAAAGCTTAGTAAACAAGACAGTGTGGTGTTCACGTGGCTCTGTGTGTCTTCTTTTTCAGAATTGTTTGGTGTCCCTATATTCTTGCACTCCCTATATCTATGTCTGTATGTATACTTGCCTAATGTAAAAAATGTTTTATTGAGATTACATTAAATTACAAAACTACTTCAAGGAGAATTTACATTTCTGAAATATTCAATACTTTTTCCTTGAAAACTGGATGTTTTGTGACTTTTATTCATAATAAAAGTTTGTCTTTTTGGTGCTATTTTAAATGAGATTCTTTCCTATACTTCTCCAAGATTGCTGTTTGTATATAAAAAAACTATTGGCTTTTTATATTTGGACTAACTCATGTTAAAGAAGTCTCACATTGTTGCAACAGTTTTTCAATAGATTCTCTTGAGTTTCCCAGGTCAGAAATCAAATCACCTGTGAATTATAATCATTTACATAACATGATATTTTTTAAAAAAAAACCACCAATAGCAAAAGTAATAATTCTTTTTTAAAAAAACCTTTTATTTTAAAATAATTACAGATTCACAGGAAGTTGCAAAGGTAGTAGAGAGAGATCCCATGTACCCACTCACTTTTCCCCAATGATTAAATCTTATGTAATTATCAAACAATATCAAAACCTAGAATGTGACAGGGGTACAATGTGTGAATACTTGTATGTAATTTTATCACATGGAAATATCTGTGCACCTACCACTGCAATCAAGATAGAGAATTATTTGGAGTACTCATTACTGAGTATTCCTGCAAGTATATATATTAATATATATATATTTAAAAAGCACACTATATTTTCTTGTCTAGTCCCCCCAAAAAATAACCTCTTTCCTTAAAAGGTTTGCAAAAATACAATTTCTTTGTAAAATACTTACAGTCACAAAATATGCTTTAGTTCTGACTTCTCCAATGTAGTGCAAATGTTTCTCATGCTGCCTATATACTAGTAGCAAAAGTGAGCAGGCTAAATTTATAATGCAGAGGATCTTTTCTGAATCCTACCATAATCAACAGGCTCCAATCAAGCTCATTCTTTTTTTTTTTTTTAATATATTTTATTGATTTTTTACAGAGAGGAAAGGAGAGAGATAGAGAGTTAGAAACATCGATGAGAGAGAAACATCGATCAGCTGCCTCCTGCACATCTCCTACTGGGGATGTGCCCGCAACCCAGGTACATGCCCTTGACCGGAATCGAACCTGGGACCCTTGAGTCCGCAGGCCGACGCTCTATCCACTGAGCCAAACCGGTTTCGGCTCATTCTTTTTTTAAAAAAATATTTTTTTTTATTGATTTCAGAGAGGAAGAGAGAGGGAGAGAGAGATAGAAACATCAATGATGAGAGAAAATCACTGATCAGCTGACTCCTGCATGTCCCACACTGAGAATTGAGCCTGCAACTCCGGCATGTGCCCTAACCGGAAATTGAACCCAGGACTCTTCAGTCCGCAGACTAGGGCTCAAGCTCATTCTTTACAATCCAGCTCAAAGGTCATTTCTCTGAAACTTTCCCTAGTCTACTCACCTACCCTAGAAGAAATGCTCCATAACTTATGTCTAATGGCATTTAGTCTATGTACCCCTACATCATCAGTGAACAATTGTACTACAATGATTTCTTAACATGTGTGCCTTTCCTTGTAGACCAGGGATTCTTTTTCTTTTTTTAATATGTTTTTATTGATTTCAGAAAGAAAGGGAGAGGGAGAGAGAGATAGAAACCATCAATAGTGAGAGAGAATCATGGATCGGCTGCCTCCTGCAAGCCCCCTCCTGAGGATCGAGCCCGCAACCAGGGCATGTGCCCTTGACCGAAATCGAGCCTGGGACCTTTCAGTCCGCAGGCTGATGCTCTATCCACTGAGCCAAACTGGCTAGGGCTTTGCTTTATTTTTCTTAATTGAATTTATTGGGATGACATTGGTTAATAAAATTACATAGGTTGGGAATAATTTTTTAAATAACAATAAAACACAGTATTTTTCCTATGCATCCTTAGTGGGATATAGCCTAAGGACAAAAAGAAGCAGTAATCTCCTCAATATCTGTAATAATATTAGTATTGCTTTGAAACAATCTTTCCCTGACTCTCCATATCAAGTATGTAATTATGTTAACATCATCTGGAACCACAGTTTTCAGCTAGAGGGAAAAAATATAAATACAGGGAGGAGAAAAGTAGGTTTACAGTTGCGAGCATGTAAAACGAGTTTATTCTTGTGTTATTACTCTCACAAACAACTGTAAACCTACTTTTGTCCCACTCTATACATAATATTAAAAGCGCTGGAATCAGCCCTGACTGGTTTGGCTCAGTGGATAGAGCGTCGGCCTGCGGACTCAAGGGTCCCAGGTTCGATTCCGGTCAAGGGCATGTACCTTGGCTGCGGGCACATCCCCAGTAGGGAGTGTGCAGGAGGCAGCTGATCGATGTTTCTGACTCTCTATCCTTCTCCCCTCCTCTCTGTAAAAAAAATCAATAAAATATATTTTAAAAAAATAAAATAAAATAAATAAAAGCAAAGCGCTGGAATCTTAAATTTCAATTGAAATGTTAGTACAAACTCATCTTTTACTTTTCTCTCTCCATAAGAATATATACTACCTCTCTGCCCTGAAAGGCCTCTAAGCAACAACAACGCAGTAGCATCAAAAGAATAATGACTCAGTGGAAACACATCAAAAGCAATGAAATTCTTAAGTTCATAATGATATTACAAAATAAACAAAATCAACTTCAGAAGTCACCACTGGAGGTCGATGGGTGCCACTTTATTATTCTGAAATTTAATAAATGAAGGAAAATAATCAAGCATTTATTTTGCCTTTACTATACTTTTTAAACAGTTTATAGGCAAAGTTCTTTACAGAAGAATCATAGCTAATAAATGTAGAAAAATGAGAGAATTAGCCCTAGCTGGTTTGGCTCAGTGGATAGAGTGTTGGCCTGCGGACTAAAGGGTCCCAGGTTGGATTCTGGTCAAGGACACATGCCCTGGTTGAAAGCTCCATCTCCAGTGTGGGGATGTGCAGAAGGCAGCCGATCAATGATTCTCTCTCATCACTGATGTTTCTATCTCTCTCTCCCTCTCCCTTCCTCTCTGAAATCAATAAAAAAATATATTTTTTTAAATGAGAGAATTAGTAATCACCATTTTGCAACTTCTAATGAAATAATGTATCTAGGCAACTAAATAATCAGAGTGGCTAAAACATTAGGTCAATGGTCGATAGGAAACTTTATTAACAACTTTATAAAGCTTCATACATCACTACAAGTGGAGAAATCAGATATTATATAACTCCTGAAATCATGTAATAGGAAGACTGTGAAGTATTCCTGCCTACACCCTGCCCAAAGTGACGTGTATTTAACCTAACCACTTTAACAAAGTAATAGTGAGTTAGAGAAACATGTTTGAGAGAAACAAAATAAGGACCTAAATCTAGAATGTGAGAAATTTGTAAGATGATCCAGTTTCTTAAATAAATGGCATAGAAAAAAATGTGTTTGCAGAAGAAAAGGGTTGCTGAAAATTATAAAAAATTTAAGCCACTCAGCAACTCAACAGAAGAATGTGCTTTGTTGCATCATGATTTAAACAAACTATAAAAAGATGTTTTTAGACGACTGGAGAAAGGTAAACATGTCCTGTCTTTTAGTAAAAAAATATATATTTTGTGGAATATAAGAATGGTATTGTCAACTTTAATTTTAATTGCGAAACAGTAACATATACTGGATTTACTCTCCCACTTTAGACTATAAAACATTGGACAATAACCAAAGAAGGGCTATGATTCTTCAGAGAAGGAAAACACAAGATGTGAGCCCCATATTCACCCAACCACAACCTAGGGAAATAAGCCCCAGCAAAGAGAAGTAGGTCAGGGTGGTGGAAACAGATCAGAGCTAGGGGTTACAAAGGAAGCTAAACTTTGGGTAGCAAGATTGCAGAGAAAGGAAAAGGCAGAGAAGGAACATCAAAATTTAGCATAGAAATTCCACTTAAGTCCTTGGCCAACTCCCACACTGAAAATGTACAAAGCAAGACTATGGGAGGCTTAGCAGAAAAGATTTCTGGGAAGAGGAAAGCTAAAAAGGAATTTTTAGAAGTTACACAGTGCTCATGAGATGCTGAAGTTCAGATTCAGCTCACAAGGAAGGACCTGGGTGAGTAGCCTAGGCACTCAGTTGAGACTCCAGAAGACAAGACACTAGGAGTGAAGGCTGTGCCACTGAAGTAAGGGCACAACTACAGCAGAACCACCCTACCAAAGCCTAAAGTCAAGCCTCACTATAATCAAGTTGATTCAGAACAACCCCAACACTACAGAAAATAGTATCATGCAGAGTCTCTACAACATGTTACCCTTAATATCCAGTATACAATGAAAAATTACTAGGCATGGGAAGAAGTAGGAAAAGTGACCATAATCTAGAGATTAAAGTCAACAGAAGCAGAACCAGAGATGACTGAGATATTAGAGTTAGAAAGCATGGACTAGTAAATGACTGAGATTAATATACTAAAGAAAACACAGTAAAAGATGTACAAAAAGGATGAAAACATAGAATATGCCAGGGAAAATCAAAATCTCTAAAATATATATGATCTATAAATGTATATTCTAAAATGGCAAAACACCTGAAATTGAGAATTTATTGGACAGGTTTGGCATCTGAAAAAGCAATAGACAGGACTAATGACCTTGAGATAGATATTATGGTTAAGTTTTTAAGTCCTTATTTATAAGAAAAAATTTTAAGTATGTATAAGTGAAATGATATGATTTTCTGATTTTATTATATTTTTATTGAATTTATTGGGGAGACTTTGGTTAATAAAATCATATAATTGAATTTTCTTTAAAATACTTTAAAAAAGGAAAGTTGGGGAAAGGATAAAAAAACAGTCAAATGTTGATAATTGCTAAAAGTGGGTGATGAATACCATCAGAATTCATTATGCTATTCTCTTTCCTCTTATATTTACTTGAAAATGCCTATGATAACAGTTTTTAAAAATGTTATCTATCATTTGCACACCTACATTCATCACAGCATTATGTGCACTAATCAAAATGTGCAAACAACCCACATGCCCATCTACGGATGAATGGATAAACAAAATGTGGTGTGTATATATAAAATGAAATATTATTCAGTTTTAAATGAGAATAAAGTGAAGTCATCAAACTGTATTATTTTAAGCATTAAACACAGGTGGCTTCCTCATACATCTTGAGCAGATTGCAAATATGAATGCTAAACTCATGCCTGACATAAAGAAAATAAAACAAAAGAATAAAGAATAATGAATGGGAAGTTAGTTGGGGAAGGAGTTCAGTGATATGGTTATTTGCCTGTTAGTAAAGCCTTAGAAAATAGCTAGTTTTTATAGCCAAAGGGGGTAAATAATTTAGTGGAAAAATAGTATTTTAGTTTTTAAGGTATGTAGGATGTTAGAGGATTAAATAAGAAAAACATGTTATTTTAAAAAAATACCAGCACACAGTAGTGCACTCAAATAAACAAATGTGATAGTGTTCTCAAACATCTAGGAGGATGCAAGATAATATATGTGAAACACTTAATACAGTATCTGGTACAGAATGGCTATTCCATTTCTGACTTATTAGTTAGTCACTGATATCCCATAACACAAACAAATGACTTTGTGAGAAGTTCTGGGTTCCATATACGCGGGCACCATTAGGGAATAAAATTTCTAAGGTGCTGAGAATATCCATTATTAATTATACACATCTCAACAAACTAATGTCAACTCAGTAACTTGTTTTAAATGCCTATGCGTTCTGCCTGGTATTCAGGAAACTTTCCTTGATAAAGTGCTGGATTTATGAATTCATGGTCTCAATTAGGAAGCTTGGGAATATATATATCTAAATAAATCATACCGTGGGTGTTTTAAATTTTGAGTTTAATGGTTTAAAAAACTAACCAGTTTCTCAATTCTGTTTGTAAAATTAAACAGGCCCATATTGTCATGGCTGCCCCTTTATGATATATTGCTAAATAGTATGCAGTGGTCATCTCAATAAATCAATTAAAAGAGTAATAAATGCTCATTCATAATATTCAATAAGTCTTGCTCTGAAATTATCCAGAAAACATATAGGTGTTATCCTCCCCTGCACATCAAAAACTTATTTAACTAAAATGTTATGGAATAACATGAAAATTCCATGCCTAACAGTTGATTTACTGTGACACAATGAAATAAATTTACTCAGTGCCTATTACATGTTAGATAAGTACATTAAACAATGGAGACACAGGTGAATAAGATTCAAATGCCACAATCTGCAATCTAGTGACATTCTTTTTTATCTTTTATTTAACTGATCAATTGAGCATGTATTCATTCACTATGACTACTATTCTAAGTACTAGACATTTAGTAAGGCTCAAAAACAACCAAGTCCTTACTTTCTTGATGCTTACATTTTAGTGAAGCAAAACAATAACAAATCAATAAATGGTGATAAGAACCAAGAAGAGCCTTGGCCAGTGTTTGTCAGTGGTTTGAACGTCGGCCCACACACTGAAGTGTCTCAGGTTTGATTCTCGGTCAAGAGCGCATACCTGGGTTGCAGGTTTGATCCCAGCCCAGGTCCGGGCACATTTGGGAGATAACCAAAAGATGTGTCTCTCTCACACTAATGTTTCTCTCTCTCTCTTCCCCTTTCCTCCCTCCCTTCCACTCTCTCTAAAAAAAAAAAATTATGGAAAAATATCCTTGGGTGAGGATTAGCAAAAAACAAACAAAAACACAAGAACAGTAGTGGGCAAGTAGGAAGAGTGAAATGTTAAACAGCATGGCTAGCAAAGACTTCCCTAATAAGGTAATATTCATAAGAGACCTGAAAGAAATAGAAAAGAGCCACGTGGATATCCGGAAAGAGTATTTCAGGAAAAAGAAATGGAATATTTAAAGGCCATAAAGTGGGAGCACACTGGAGACTTACATAACCAAGAAAGAGGTGCTGATAAGTGACTGGATTCAGCATATATTCTGAAGATTGAGTCACCAAGAACAAAAAAAAATTAAGTATGACTCTATAGAAGTTTTTGATGTGAGCCATCAATAGAGTTGCTATAATTGAGATAGGGAAAACTGGTGAATAAAGTCAGTAAGTGGAAATCAGACTTCAGTTTGCATACATTAACAGTGAGTTGCCCATTAGACCCCAAACAGAGATGTCAAGTAAACAGCTAGAAATATAAATCTAAAGTTCAGATCAGAGAGGGACTTGAGATTTAAAATTTGGGAGCTAAGAGCTTAATTCATCATATATACTCAACGAGGGCACAGATATGCATAAAAAAGAAAAGAGGTCCAAGGACTGACCTGAGAAACAATCCAAAATTTAGATGTCAGGAAGATGAGGATCTGGCAAACGAACCACCAGAAGAAAACGATAGGTCAACAGACAATTACCTCAATTATCTAGTCCAGCGGTCGCCAACCTTTCAGACCTCATGGACCACCAGTGGTCCGCTGACCACCGGTTGGCGACCGCTGCTACAAAGGTTTCCTTAAACCAGTGGTTGCCAACCTTTCAGACCTCACAGACCACCATTGGTCCATGGGCCACCAGTTGGTGACAGCTGATCTAGTCTATTATCAGTAAATGACAAAGAAATACAAAAAAAATAAAAAGACAAAAGAAAATACTATAATACTGCCATAGTAGAGGTATGCTCAAAGGGAGAAGGGAAAGGGCAATTAAATCTTTGGCAAAATCAGGGTACAGTTCGTGGAAAGCATAACAGTTGAGAAGGGTGATGAAAGTTGAGTAGCGCTAATGGGGCAATGGGAGAGAACAGGGCTTTTGTATCTTGTGTCCTGATACTCACTGATAATCACCCTTTCAATTCCTCTGAGACTAACCATTCCTTTTTTAAGCCTTTTCAAGACTAGTAGGAGTATGCCATGAGGGATTAGGAAGTAATGTAGACTCTGCTAAGTCCCCACTAGCTTCACACCACAATGGTATATTAGGGAACCCGGTCAACCCCTTTCCGCCTTTCTTGACTTCACATTTCTCAAAGACACTGAAATGCAGTTCGCCGTCTGCTGCTCCAGGCAGATTCTCCCAGTCACTCAGGCAATATCAACAGCCATAAGGGTCACCTGTTTGACAATTTAACCTCATAATAATTCCGTGAATCTTTTGTATCTGCAGTGAGTGACCTATAACTCCATCAAAGTTCAGTAATTAATCCTATGGCCACATCTTAGACTTATCTTTGCTTGATATTTTTCTGCCTTTGAAATTCTAAACTCTAATTGTATACTCCCATTTCTCTTAACATAATCTTCTAGATCAGCAATGTTTAATAGAAATAAGATGCAAGCGATTTATATAATTGAATATTTTCTAGTAGTCACATCAAAAAGTAAAAACAAAACAAAACAAAAAAAACAAAAAACCCACACCCTCATACATACAGAGAACATTTTGACAGTTGCCAAATGGGAGAAAGGTGGGGGTTGGAGGGGGAGAGTAAAAAAGGGTAAGGAATTAAGAAGTACAAATTTGGCCCTAGCCAGTATGGCTCAGTGGATAGAGTGTCAGCATGCAGACTGAAAGGTCCCAGGTTTGATTCCGGTCAAGGGCACATGCTCGGGTTGTGGGCTCGATCCCCAGTAGGGGGCTGCAGAAGGCAACCATCAATGATTCTCTCTCATCATTGATGTTTCTATCTCTCTCTCCCCCTCCATTCCTCTCTGAAATAAAAACATATTTTTTTTTAAAAGAAGCACAAATTTGCAGTTATAAAAACAGTCATGGGGATGTTAAGTACAGCATAGGGAATACAGTTAATAATCTACATTATAGAAGGCCTGGGCCATCACAACCTGAACGACCAGATGAACGACCAGTCACCAGGAAGTGCATGGAGCACCTCTAGGTCCCTCCCCTTTGGCCCACAGACTCCTATCACAGAAAGGGCTGGGCCAGAGGCATAATGACCTCACCACTGCCACAGCGGCGACTGCAGATCAGGACCAGAGAGAGGCCTGGAGAGAGAGGTGGGGCATGATCAGCAGCTGCCGTGGCTGCTGGCAAGGCCCAAAGAGAGAGAGAGGCAAGGCCTGATCGGCAGCTGCCCCGGCGACTGTGGATCAGGTCCAGAGATAGGCCCGGAGATGCTGACTGGCATAGAAACCGACCAATCAGAACCAAATCTGGGTGAACCGCGAGGAGAAAATGGCTGCCTAGGAGGCAGAGCTTTTGACACTGACTGGCATAAAAACCGACCAATCAGAACCTAATCTGGGTGAACTACAAAGGCAGAACCTAAGGTGGGGGCTGAGGAAGGGTTTTAAGGGCAACAGCTGTTTGGTATAAGTGTAAGAAAGTGGTTCAATTTTTTAATAACCAGTTTGGCAGTATAGTGCATATGGCTGGCTCTTAGTCCAGATATAGAGATTATGTATTTTTGTCTGCCAAGAGCATCTCCTCCTGCTGAAAAAGGTTCCCACCCCCACCCCCCCATTTAAGCAAACCTATTCTATATAATCTATCTATACTAATAAAAAGGTAATATACTAATTAGATCAGGTTGACAGGCCATCTTCCGGACGTCTGACTTCCTTCCGGACAAAGCCATGGTGGTGGAGGCCGAGGCAGAGGCAGTTAGAGGCAATCAGGCTGGCAGGAGAGGGCAGTTGGGGGCGAAATCAGGCCTATAGGGGAGGGCAGTTAGGGACGATTAGGCCAGCAGGGAAGAGCAGTTAGGAACGATCAGGCCGGCAGGAGAAGGCCGTTGGGGGCAACCAGGCCGGCAGGGGAGTGCAGTTAGGAGTGATCAGGCCAGTAGGGAAGAGCAGTTAGGGGTGATCAGGTAGGCAGGCAGAGGCAGTTAGGAGCAATTGGGCAGGCAGTCAGAGAGGTTAGGGATGATCAGGGAGGCAGGCAGAGGGGTTAGGGGCAATCAGGCAGGCAGGCAGGTGAGCAGTTAGGAGCCAGCAGTCCCAGATTGCAAGAGGGATGTCCGACTGCTGGACATTCTCCAAGAGGTCCCTGATTGGAGAGGGTGCAGGCTGGGCTGAGGGACTCCACCCCCCCCACACGAATTTTGTGCACCAGGCCTCTAGTACTATAATAACTATGTGTAGTGTCAGATGGGTAGTAGACTTATTGAGTGATCACTTTGTAAGTTACATAAATGTCTAATCACAGTTGTACACCAGAAACTAATATAATATTGTATGTCAAATGCAATTGAAAAATAAAGAAAATTAAAATAAATAAGTAAATATATAAATTGAAAAGCTTTTAGGGGGGGAGAGTAAAAAAAAATCACTCATTTTGAAATAAATTTTATTTATTTGTTTTTTGCTGAGAAAAAGAATGTTTTATTATTATGATTTGACCACAAATTATAATTATCATTTATTAAGGTTACATAAATGCAGGCTGATCATCTTTAAAGTCTCAAATAGCCAAATATAACTAAAGCACAGAAAATAAATTCAATCAAAATGACAATG
>NW_005871496.1:221265-222179 GCF_000147115.1 Myotis lucifugus
AGTAAAAAAGAAGGAATTCTTACCATTTTGCAACAGCATGGATGGAACTGGAGAGCATTATGCTAAGCCGAAATAAGCCAGTCCAGAGAAAGATAAATATCACATGATCTCACTCACTTGTGGAATATAATGAACAATATAAACTTGATGAACAAAAACAGATCCAGAGACAGCGAAGTATCGATCAGACCATCAAACCTCAGAGGGAAGGTAGGGGAGGGCGGGGGTAAGGGGGAGAGATCAACCAAAGGACTTGTATGCATGCATATAAGCCTAACCAAAGGACACAGACACCAGGGGGCTGAGGACACACGTGGGGGGGTTGGGGGGGCAATGGGAGGGATAAGGACACATATGTAATACCTTAATCAAAAAAGAAAAGAAAACATCACATTAAATAAGTAAAAAATAAATAAATAAAATCAATTTAAAAAGTACTGACATAATTCTTCTAATGTTATGTGAAATCCTAGAAGAATCATTGCCATTATCAAAAGTAATATTAAGTGTAACACAAGAGATGTTTGGTCTTAAGTATAAATTTAGATGTATGGTATCTACTTATATAAAAACCATGGGTGGTGTTCATCACGACCACAACCACCGCGACCAAGTGGAAGGAAGTCAGTCCTGCAGGGGTTGTCTTGGCAATGGCTGCACCCTCCCGCGAGCTGTTTCCCGGAGCTGTTTCCTATAAGGGTGGGGTTTGAGGCAGGAACCCTCCCTGGGAGAATGGAGGCATCTCTTTCTAAAGTGTGCCGGGCCAGCACAGCCAGGGGTGAACCTGAGTGGGGGTGGCTGAAAGGCTTAGAAAAGACAGACAAGAGAATGAAAGCTGGGTCTCAGTGGGAAGCTGCTTCTCTGAGAGACAGCGACCACGCCCACAGCCTTGCCTTTATTTTATAGCAGATGCT
>NW_005871496.1:222542-224696 GCF_000147115.1 Myotis lucifugus
ACCGTGTTACTTCCCCACCCGCTTTCGCAGGGTTTTCCGATACGGTTCCGTATCAGCACTTGTGAATGCTGAGTCCCTCTCCTCCCTGCCTACCCTCGCTGTGTCCGAGACGTGGGCCAAGTGGAGGGGCCACATAGGCAGCCAGGTAATACTTAAAGCAATGTTACTGCTCTGCCTTCTGGGTGTGGATCGTCCCAGGACGCGAACGAGTAGAAATCAAATGGAGTAGCAATCCAGACAAACACGACGAAGGACAGCCCGGAGAAGCTCGAGAGTGTTCATTCTATGAAGAATCTCACCCTCTCTGTTAACGGGCTTCAGGAACGTGGAGCGAGAGGGCCAGTCACCCCACTGGGGGCCCCCTCATAAAAGCGGGGCGTGGGCCAGCCTGCAAAACAGCCATCAGCCCCTCACCCAGGCTGCCAAACCTCCATGGGGTGAGGGTCCCCACTGGGGGGGGCTTGACCAGCCTGCAAACAGCCATCAGCCCCTCACCCAGACTGGCCAGGAACCCCAGTGGGGACTCCCACCCTGAAGGGGGTGTGACCAGCTGCAAACAGCCATCAGCCCTCACTCAGGCTGGCCAGGCACCCCAGCGGGACCCCCACCCTGATCCGGGACACCCTTCAGGGCAAACCAGCCGGCCCCCACCCGTGCACCAGGCCTCTATCCTATATAGTAAAAGGGTAATATGCAAATTGACCCTAACAGCAGAACGACTGGGAATGACTGGTCACTATGACACACACTGACCACCAGGGGGCAGATGCTCAATGCAGGAGCTGCCCCCTGGTGGTCAGTGCACTCCCACAGGGGGAGCTCTGCTCAGCCACAAGCCAGGCTGATGGCTGCCAGCACAGCAGTGGTGGCGGGAGCCTCTCCAGCCTCCTCAGCAGCACTAACGATGTCCGACTACAGCTTAGGTCTGCTCCCTGCTGATAAGTGGACATCCCCTGAGGGCTGCTGGGCTGCCAGAGGGATGTCTGACTGCCAGCTTGGGCCCGATCCCCCAGGGAGTGGACCTAAGCCAGCAGGTGGACTTCCTCCAAGGGGTCCCAGACTGCAAAAGGGCATAGGCCGGGCTGAGGGAGCCCCCCCTAGTGCACAAATTTTTGTGCACCAGGCCTCTAGTGTAAATATAAATTAAAATTCCATTCCTCAGTTGTACTACATACATTTCAAATGCACAATAGCAACATGTGACCAGTGACTACTTGACTGGGCATTGCAGGATTAGACTGTTATCACTCTAACCTCTTATGCCCAAACACTTGCTTTTCAACTTTATCTAGATGTCCAGCTTCTTATATTCCTCCTATTTAACATCATTTATCTTGCCCTCACTTGCCCTCTCCGCCTCTCAGCCTAAGACCAATGGCTGACACATTAATTACTTTATTGTTAGTGACCTCAATTCCTTTGCCTATTGAGGGGGGAAAATCAATCTGTATAATCTATAATAATAAAAGAGTAATATGCAAATCGACTGAAAGACCAAACAGCAGAATGACCATCAGACAACCTTCCACATGATCACACTATGACACCCGCTGGTGCCAGGCCAGCCAAGGCAGGTCGATGCAGTTGTTCGGGGGCCTGGCCACACCCCATGATATCCCTGCAGAGGGAGGCTCAGGCCACCAGCCGGCGAGGCTATCAATCAATCAGGGGACTCTACGATCGCCCCAAAGAGGGAGGCCCAGGCGGGCTGCGGTGGGTGGGTGGGGCCTTCCTCTGTGGGGGCAATCCATTGCGGAGCCCCGGCCGGATGGGTGGAGCCTACCTCTTTGGGGCGATCGACCACAGGGCTCCCAGACTGTGAGAGGGCACAGGCTGGGCTGAGGGACACCCCCTCCTCCTGAGTGCATGAATTTCATGCACCAGGTCTCTAGTAAAATAATAACATCTCTTGGGCCTTTAATCAATTATTTAAACTGTTGTTAATCATTCCCTCTCTCACTCCCCCAAGCAGCTAATTTCACTTTCTCCACCCTTACCCATGTCCCTGATGATCTAGCTTCCTACTACAAATAGAAAAGTAAACAAAAGGCATGAAGTACCTTACTTCACATTCTTCTAACCAAAAAATTCGCTACAGCCATTCCATCCTTTACACCTTCTTCTATCCTTCAAGGACAATTCTAGCAACTCTAT
>NW_005871496.1:224798-228346 GCF_000147115.1 Myotis lucifugus
GATTTACCCTACTCAAGCTAACAATCAAGAGACACAGCTGCATGAATGCTGGCAGAAGGCATGAGACCCCAGGTCAGAGACAAAGGACTTTGGTGTTCAGGGTAGAACAACCAGCATGAGCGCCCTTTGAGGTGAGGGTGATAAGAAGAGGGCCAGGTGACATCTGCCCATACACCTGGGTGCATTTAGGAGAGAAACCCTGAGCTCGGGGAATCCAAATCCTTTATGATAGGAAATAATCTGATTTATCCATTAGCTCCAGAGGGAGAAGCCTGCTCTATCTTCCAAGGTTGTTCACTAAACAAAGATGCTTGAGAGGCAGTCTGGAACACACAGTCAGTACCTTGCTTTGCAAGGCATGAAGAAATGCAACGCCCATAAAGAATGCTCTTCCAACTCCATTTCCTGCTCTAGCTACTGTCTTACTCAATTTGCTTTCACTTCTTTAACAGACTGTAATCTGGCTTCCTCCT
This sequence comes from Myotis lucifugus, assembly GCF_000147115.1. Taxonomy (NCBI): domain Eukaryota; kingdom Metazoa; phylum Chordata; class Mammalia; order Chiroptera; family Vespertilionidae; genus Myotis; species Myotis lucifugus. The sequence goes on from NW_005871496.1 coordinate 225,272, forward strand.
CGTTCATTCCATTGATATTTCCCTTGGCAAAGTCATAAACGATGTCCTAGTTGCCTTTTTGGAGCATCTTAACCTCTTGAGCATTTCCTTCCAAACTCTCTCCTGTGGCTTCCACGAAGTGTTCTATTGTTACGACTGGGCCTCCTTTCTCTGACTGCTCTTTTAACATTGATTTTTTTTCACCCCTCTTTTCTCTATATTTAATCTGAATGACACTTACCCCCACCCTGTTTTTAAAGGCCATCTATATGTTAGTAACTACCAAAGTTTTACATTCAGTCAAAACTAGCCAAACTCCAATATTTCCATTATATCTTTGGCTGGATGGCCCACAGACTTAAAATGCCTTATGCCATTCTTGTTCCCCATTCACACTCCCCATCCAAATAATTAATATCCTCTCTTTAAAACTGTTGTTCCTCCTTTAATTTCCTACCTATATTGGCAATACTAGGATCAATCCAATAAAGCGAGTCATAAAATTGAGACTTACCCTAGATCAATCACAGGCAAATTAGCTATGGGCCACATCCAGCCTACTACCTGATATATTTTTTCTTTTAAAAAAAATATTTTTATTGATTTCAAAGAGGAAGGGAGAAGGAGAGAGAAATAGAAACATCAAATGATGAGAAGGAATCATGATCGGCTGCCTCCTGCAGGGATCGAGCCCGCAACCTAGGCATGTGCCCTGACCAGGAATGGAACCATGACCTCCTGGTTCATAGGTTGATGCTCAACCACTGAGCCACACTGGCCGAACTGATATTTCTTCTTAAACCTCATCTGGGGATGTGTTATTGATTTTAGAGAGAGGAAGGGGGGTGGAGAGGGAGAGAAAGAGAAACATCAATGTGAGAAAGAAACATGGATGGGTTGACTCCCTTATGTGTCCAACCAGGGTCTGAATCTATAACCTAGGTATGTACCCTGACCAGGAATCAAACCCACAAATTTTGGTTTATGGGACGACACTCCAACCAACTGAACCACCTGGTCAGGGCCTGATGGTTTTTTTTAAAAGGTAGAATGCAGTGCTTCTTAGTGTTTTCCTGGAACACCGCCATGCCATTCGTTTACATGTTGTCTATGGCTGCTTTTAGTGCAATACAAAAGCAAAGTGAGTAGCTTTGCAGAGACCATACGCCTTGTAAAGCCTAAAATATTTACTGTCTTGGCTTTTAGGGAAAAAATGCTTGTCAACTTCTATCCTGGATTGCTTGCTCTCTCTCAACTCCCATATTCAATCTGTTACTAAATCCTATAACATTATACTTCCTAAATAATAGTGAGAGCTTATTATAACTACTCTAAACACTTATTTTTTAAGACTTTTTAAAAATTGAGACATAGGAATCATGGCATAAAATTAAATATTTTAAAGTGTACTAGTACATTTTAGTAGTTTCAATATATTCACTGTTGTGCACTATATAATTCTAGAATATTTCCAAAAAGAAACTCTGTACCAATAAGCAGTTAGTCCTTATTCTCCCCTTCCCCCCTTCCCTGTTAACCACAAATCTATCTTCTATCTCTACAGATTTTTTTTCTGGACTTTTCATGCAAATGGTATCATAATATGTGGTCTTTTCTGTCTGACTTCTTTTTCTAAATATATTTTTATTTATTTCAGAGAAGAAAGGAGAGGAAAAACAGATAAAAAACATCAATGATGAGAGAGAACCATTGATAGGCTGCCTCCTGCATGTCCCACACAGGGGATTGAGCCCACAATCCAGACATGTGCCCTGACTGGGATTCAAACCACAATCTCCTGGTTCTTGGGTAGACACTCAACCACTGAGTCACGCCCGCCAGGCCTCTCTAACTTCTTTTACATAATATGTTTTCCAGGTTCATCCATGCTGTGACATGTATCAATACTCATCCCTTTTAACCACAGAATGATATAACCCATTTGTTTATCCATTCATCAGTTGACAGACATTTGTCTTGTTTCAACATTTTAGCTCTTATGAATAATGCTGCTAATGAGCATGCTGTACAAGTTTTTGCATGGACTAAGCACTTTACAAGCAATAATCCTTACAACAACCCTTTGAGATAACTGATATTATCATCATTATTACTATTACTATGATTATCTTCATCTTAAAGATGAGAACACTAAGGCAGTGAGAATTAAAAACTTACCCAGGTCTCAAAGATAGTGAGCTGAGATTTGAATCACGGAAGTCTGACTCTGTCCATATTCTGAGCTACTAACAAAGCTGCCTTACCTATACTCATAAATCTTTTTCTCTGTCCCCATGACAACTACTTATCAGAGATATCCTCAGCTCTCATCCATTTTACTGCAGTAGTCTTTCAACTGCTCTCCCAGACTCTAGTCTCATCTCCCTGAATATCTTCAAATTGCCACCAAAGTACCCTTTTAAAATCCAAAGTCACACTGTGTCCTGGTTTTTGTAAAAGCCCTCTATGGCTCCCTATCATCTATCAGTGGGTCAAACATTTAGTGGCCACACATTCATTTATTTTTTTATTTTTAAAAAATTCTTTATTTTTTAAAGATTACATATGTCTCCTTTTCCCCCCTTGACCTCTCCCTGGCTACTGCCACTCCCCAGTACTTGCCCTCAGCCCCCTGCTCTCTGTGACCCTGGGTTATGCTCCTATGCATGCATACAAGTCCTTTGGTTGATCTCTTATCCTCACCCCACTCCCCCTTCCCTCTGAGGTTCAATGGTCGATTCAATGCTTCTATATCTCTAGATCTATTTTTGTTCATCAGCTTATGTTGTTCATTATACTCCACAAATGAGTGACATCGTGTGGTATTTATCTTTCTCCAACTGACTTATTTCACTTAGTGTAATGCTCTCCAGTTCCATCCATGCTGGTACAAATGGTAGGAGTTCCTTCTTCTTTAGAGCAGTGTAGTATTCCATTGTGTAGATGTACCACTGTTTTCTAATCCACTCATCTGCAGATGGGCACTTAGGCTGTTTCCAAACCTTAGCTATTGTAAATTGTGCTGCTATGAACATAGGGGTGCATATATCCTTTTTGATTGTGTTTTTGGTTTCTTGGGATATATTCCTAGATGTG
>NW_005871496.1:228771-289140 GCF_000147115.1 Myotis lucifugus
ACAATGCAAATACGTTCTCCCATGCAGTGGGCTCTCTTGTTTTGTTGATGGTTTCTTTTGCTGTGCATAAGCTTTTTATTTTGATGTAGTCCCATTTGTTTATTTTCTTCTTAGTTTCCGTTGTCCTAGGAGCTGTGTCGGTAAAGATACTGCTACGACATATGTCTGCTATTTTGCTGCCTATGGATTCTTCCACGATTTTTATTGTTTCCCGTCTTACATTTAAGTCCTTTATCCATTTTGAGTTTATTTTTGTGCATGGTGTAAGTTGGTGGTATAGTTTTATTTGGGGGCATGTATCATTCAATTTTCCCAACATCATTTATTGAAGAGACTGTCTTGACTCCATTGTATGCTCTTGCCTCCTCTGTCAAATATTAATTGAGCATAATGGCTTGGGTCAATTTCTGGGTTCTCTGTTTTGTTCCATTGGTCTATGTCTGTTCTTGAGCCAGTACCAGGCAGTTTTGCGAATATTGACTTTGTAATAGAGCTTGATATCTGGTATTGTGATCCCTCCTAGTTCGTTCTTCTTTCTCAGGATTGCTGCAGCTATCCGTTTTTTGTTTTTGTTTTTATTATTCCATATGAATTTTTTGGAGAGGTTGTTCTAGATCTGTGAAACATGCCATTGGTATTTTAATGGGGATTGCACTGAATCTGTAGATTGCTTTGGGTAGTATAGACATTTTAATGATGCTGATTCTACCAATCCATGAACATGGTATATTTTTCTATTTGTTTATGTCTTCCTCTATCTCTTTTTCAACGTCCTGTAGTTTTCCAAGTACAGGTCTTTTAACTCTTTAGTTAAGTTTATTCCTAGGTATCTTAATTTTTGTTGTTGTTGCAGTGATAAAAGGATTATTTTTTTAGTTTCTCTTTCTGAGTTCATTTCTGGGTGATAATTTTGTATCCTGCTAATATTGCCAAATTTATTTTTTAAGTCTAGTAGTTTTTTGATGGAGTCTTTAGGGTTTTCTATGTACAGTATCTTGTCATCTGCAAATAATGACAATTTTACTCCTTCTTTTCTAATTGGATGCCTGTTATTTCTTCTTCTTGTCTGATCACTTTGGGTAGCACTTCCAGTACTATGTTGAACAGGAGTGGTGAAAGTAGGCATCCTTGTCTTGTTCCTGTTCTTAGGGGAAATGGGTTTAGTTTTTGCCCATTGAGTATGATGTTGACTGTAGGTTTGTCATATAGGGCTTTTATTATGTTGAGGTATGATCCCTTTATTCCCACTTTGCTGAGAGGTTTTATCAAGAAAGGGTGTTGGATTTGGTCAAAAGCTTTTTCTACATCGATTGATATGATCATGTGATTTTTGTCTCTCAATTTGTTTATGTGATATATAACATTTATTGATTTGCGGATATTGCAACAGCTTTGCATCTCCAAAATAAATCCCATTTGGTCATGGTGTATGATCTTTCTAATGTAATGCTAAATCCGATTTGCTAGAATTTTGTTGAGGATTTTAGCATCTATGTTCATCAGGGATGCTGGCCTGTAATTCTCTTTCTTTGTAGTGTCTTTATCTGCTTTTTGGGATTAGGGTAATGCTGGCTTCATAGAAAGCTTGGAAGTATGCCTTCCTCTTGAATTTTTTAAAATAGTCTGAGGAGGGTAAGTTTTATTTCTTCTTTGAATGTTTGGTAAAACTCCCGTGAGAAGCCATACAAACCAGGACTTTTGTTTGCTGGAAGTTTTTTGATTATTGCTTCAATTTCATTGGTAGTTATCAACCTATTCAGGTTTTTTAATTGTTCCTGATTAAGTTTTGGAGGATTGCATTTTTCTAGGAATGTGTCCATTTCGTCTAGGTTGTCCTGTTTGTTGGAATAGAGTTGCTCGTAGTATTTTTTACAATTCTTTGTATGTCTGTGGGGTCGGTTGTTACTTCACCTCTTTCATTTCTGATTTTGTTCATTTGGGTCCTCTCTCTTTGTTTCTTGGTGAGTCTGGCTAGAGGTTCATCAATTTTGTTTATCCTTTCAAAAAAACAGCTCTTGGTTTTATTTATTTTTTGTGTTGTCTTTTTGGTCTCTATGTCATTTATTTCTGCTCTGATCTTTATTATTTCCTTCCTTCTGCTTACTCCGGGCTTTTCTTGTTGCTCTCTTTCTATCTTTAAGTTTTGGGGTTAATTTATTACCATTTTTGTTGTTTTATGATGTAGGCCTGTAGCGCTATAAACTTCCCTCTCAGGAATGCTTTCACTGTGTCCCACAGATTTTGGATTGTTGTGTTTTCATTGTCATTTGTTTCCAAGATGTTTTTTATTTCTTCTTTGATCTCTTTGGTAACCTAATAATTTTTTAATAGCATGCTATTTAGCCTCCAAGTGTTTGATTGTTTTTCATTGTTTTTATTGAAGTTGATTTCTAATTTTATGCCATTGTGATCTGAGAAGATGCTTGATATGATTTCTATCTTCTTGAATTTGAAGAGACTTTGCCTGTGTCCCAATATGTGGTCTATCTTACACATTCATTTATTTAAATGAAATCTTATATGGAACTCCACTGGATGAAAAAGCAGAGATGCTCTTGTTGAACAGAAGGGGAAAAAAGGGGTTGACTGAATGCATTTGTAAGGAAAATAATCTTTTAGCTTTGCTTCATATATCTGTCTCCTATAGAAGGCATTTTAGACATTTCCAAAGAACCCTGAGAACACTTGCAATGATCTGAGAAACCACCAGCCCATCACTTAGTCCTCTAAGAAACTCATTCTAGTTCCCTGAATATACCGAGTTATTTCTACGCTTTATAGTCTTCCCATGTTTCCCTCTGGGACACTCACTTCCACTTGGCAAACTTGTCATAATTTGGCAAATTTATCATAATTTAAAACTTTGTTCAAACATTTCTTCCTTTATAAAGCCTTCTCTAACCCACTCCTTTTTCCAACAATTGCAAATATTGCTCACCACCTTTATCACATTCCAAGACTACTGATGTCCTTTGTAAAATATAGTGTTCAAAACTGAAGGTAATATTCTAGGCATGATGTGACTGCCACAAAGGGTAAGACTCCAATACCTCTCAGCAAATCTGAAACTGAACTTGGAATCAAGCAGCCAATTAGTAACTAAAGCAGTTTTGTGTCTTAATCTGACAACATTAGGATCAAGTTCCCATTGATAATCTTTACACCTGGAGAAAAAACTTTCAAGCACCATAATTCTTCACTTCAACTAACCTTGCAAAACTGTGGTTCAAACCTACCATCCATGTCCTTCATTCCTGCACCTAAACTGCCAAGTGCTGCTAACAAAGGACCCATGAAATAAGCCACAAGTGCAGTGCCAACAAAGTGAAGATCTCCAATGGCTAGCCTATCACTGCTGCCTGTCCCCTATCACCAACTTCTTTTCATTTCCTTAAGCTGCTATTGCAAGATCTCATCTCAGCATGCAAACTGTTTTCCTACTTCTCAAAACTTAGTATATTAGATAGACAGACTCTCAACTTGAATCTCCCAAACATCAATCTCACACAAATACTTCTGCAAGCAAATCAGCCTTCAACTATATCCCTACCTTCTTCCTTTCTATCTCACCCAAGACTTATCCTCCATTTCACTATGCACTCTAATGTATCCCGATGTTCCTCCCTGAGGAATGCTCCATTAAATCTCATTCTCTCCCTCGTGTCCACATTTCCTCTGTACTACTGGCTCTTTTCCCTCAACATAAATTATAGGCTTAAATCAAATACTTAATTAAAAGACCACACACATTCAACCAATGCCTCTTCTAATTATTCCTTCCCATCATAGTCAATTTTCTCGAGTCATTTATACCACTGGCCTTCAAAGTAGGGTGCTAATTTTTATGTTAATGGTTCCTCTAAGTCAGTGGTTCTCAACCTTCTGGCCCTTTAAATACAGTTCCTCATGTTGTGACCCAACCATAAAATTTTTTTCGTTGCTATTTCATAACTGTAATGTTGCTACTGTTATGAATCGTAATGTAAATATCTGATATGCAGGATGGTCTTAGGCGACCCCTGTGAAAGGGTTGTTCGACCGCCAAAAGGGTCGCGACCCACAGGTTGAGAACCGCTGCTCTAAGTGATATAATATTTACTTTAATTTACTACAATCTACTTCAAATTAATACTAATTGTTTTTGGTAAAATATAGTAACTTTATTCCAACATAACTCCATTTCCTCAACCTTCCTTTACGAACTTAAATTACATCAATATGTTAGAAATCCAGAAATAAAGTGCTATATTTACTTTAAACCATTTTATGTCTTTTAAATAAATTAAGAGACAAAAAGAAAATATATACTTATGTAGACTTTTATTTCCTACATATTCAACTTTTCTGATTTTCTTCATTTCCTCCTGTGGATGTGACCATTTGGTGTCATTTCTGTTCAGCCTCACACAAATGGTGTTTGATTCCTTTAGAAAGTCTTGTACAGCCCATCTGGTTATAAGAAATTATCTCTGTTTTGGAATGTCTTTATTTCGCCTTCATTTTGAATGACAGTTTTACTAGATACAGAATTTATGGTTCACAGTTCTTTTATTTCAGTGTCGATCCACTGTCTTCTGGCCTCCATTTTTTTCTGATAAAAACCCAGCTATAAGTCATAGTTACCTTTATAATGAGTAATTTTTCTCTTGCTCCTTTCAAAATTTTCTCATGGTTTTTGTCTTTTAGCAAATGACAACGATGTGTCCAGATGTGAACCTCTTTGTGTTTATCCTACTTTAGATTTGTTGAGCTTCTTGAAAATGTAAATTAATGTTTCATGATATATTTTAGAAGTTCTTTGTCCTTCTTTCTCCAAGTTTTTGTTTGTTTGTTTTTGTCCATTTTTCTTTCTCCTCTCCTGGAATTCCCATTACATATACGTTAGTATATCTGATATTGTCCTACAGATCTTTGAGGCTCTGATTTTTTTCCTCCCACAATTATTCTGTCTCTGTTCTTCAGATTGGATCATTTTTATTGACATTTCTTCAAGTTTGCTGGTTCTTTCTTTAGCTATCTCAAATTTGCTAGTGAGCTCATCTAGTGATTTTTTTTTTCATTTCAGTTATTCTACTTTTCAACTTCAGAATTTTCATTTTGTTCTTTTTTATAGTTTCCATTTTGCTACTGAGCAAACTTATTTGAACAAACTTACATTACCTGCCATGAAGATTTTGCTAAAAACAACATCATCTAGACCAGTGGTCAGCAAACTCATTAGTCAACAGAGCCAAATATCAACAGTTCAACGATTGAAATTTCTTTTGAGAGCCAATTTTTTTAAACTTAAACTATATAGGTAGGTACATTGTTATTAACTTAATTAGGGTACTCCTAAGCTGGCCTTTGCTAAAAATGTCCTCAATCTGATTGAGGTAAGTTCGCTGAGGTCGACCCCTTCCAACTCTCCCATCCACACTCGTCTTGTATACATACTTGTTTCGTCTATCTCCTTTCATTCATCCTCTCTATATGTCCAAACCATCTCAACATACCTTTCTCAATCCTCGACACTACATCTTCTTTCACTCCACAACGTTCCCTAAAATTAACTTAATAAACTTCACTTAAAGTTTTAAGTCAACTTCGCACTGTACGTGCGTGCCCGCACGTGGTATTTTGTGGAAGGGCCACACTCAAGGGGCCAAAGAGCCACATGTGGCTCGCGAGCCGCGGTTTGCTGACCACTGACCTAGACTCACTCAGAGAAAGTTTCTATTGATTACTTTTCTTCCTGAGTATGGATCACATGTTCCCAGGTTTTTTTCTTTAACAACCTGTAGAATTCTTTTTATAAAACTGGGTATTATAGATAATATGTTAAAACAATTCTAGATTATGATTCCACCTCCCCACCCAGGACTGTTGTTCTTCTTCTTCTGTTTTGTTCTGATTTGTAGTGACCTGCTTGGAAATAATTTGAGAATTTGTCTCCCTGTGGTATGTAGCCATTCTCTGCTAAATATATTTTTTTAATTCTTATTTTTCTTTTTTAGCTTGATTTCCTTAAGGTCATCCCTATGTCTACATCAGTTAGTGATCAAGCCAATAGCTGGTGACCTCTGCTGACAAATCTGTTGGTGGGTTGAGGAGTGCATTCAAAGATCACAAGTTTCAAAGTCTGCTTCAGAGTTTCCTCTTTGCTGGGTTCTCTCAGGACTTCCTAATTGATGCCAGTACCCCAGGAAGGCAGAGATGAATAGAGAACTTACATTATTCTGTAGGAGTTCTCTCATTAACAGGATTTCACTACAAAGTTTCTGGCTAGTCAACCACTCTGTTGCTTGTCCCTACCAAGACCACCACTTCTAGTTATCAAGGCTATGAGCCTTCCACATTAGTTTCCTTCCAAACTTGCTATCAAACTTGCTACCAAACTGGCTTGCATGACTGGGCACTGGGTCTTCCCTTCCCAAGCACATCTGCTACTTGTGGCAACAAAGCTGCTGGTTTAAGGCTAGTCAACCTTGATTACATTATGATCCCCCTTGGGAAGGCGAGGGGAAGGGTATAGGGCTCCAGCAAGAAGGCCAAAAAGTCCCACTGTTCTTATCACACAAAGATTTTAATAAATTTGCTCTGACTGGTGTGTTCAGTGGTCAGAGTGTCAGCCTAGGCACCAAAGGATCATAGGTTTGATTCCTGGTCAAGGGTCCATACCTCAGTTGCAGGTTCGATCCCGGCCCAATCATGCAGAAGGCAACCAATTGATGTGTCTCTCTCACATCAATGTTTCTCTCTCTCTCTCCTCTCTCTCTCTCTCTCTCTCTCTCTCTCTCTCTCTCTTTCTCCCTCTCTCCCTCTCCCTCTCTCTCTAAAAATGGGGAAAATATCCTCTAATGAGGATTAATAAAAAAAAAATATTTTCATGCATTAAAGCTTCCCAACTTGATGTTTGCCATTGGTTCATCTTCCGACCCCTAAATGGTCATTTTTGACAATTAAGTTCTATATTTGCTCTTTAGGAGAAGATTTGTCAACTGCTTTCCTCTGTTATTGTCAGAAGTCCTGTCACTTCTGTTTATCTTATTTTCAATTTCTACCAGTACATCTGTATGTACTTTAGAACACAGTTGTTATATTATAGTTAGATAACATTTATTTATATAAATGTATTTGGATAAGTTGGAGTAAGCAATTTAAAATGTATTGTTAGTATGTTATATGATGAAGTTTAGAAAACACTGGTAACATCTGTTTCCCTTTCCTCACTATGCACTCACACTTTAGCCACTGCATGTGACTATTTTTGTTACACCAGTAAGACAGTCCCTTGAAGAGCACTGAGAACAGCATTGTCATCAAGATGGTGGCTCCCTTTCAGTCCTTATTATATTTGACTTTTCCAGAGCACTTACCCCGCCTCCATTTTGAAATTCCCATTTTCCTTTATCACAATCTTACTTGATCAGCAGCAGCTTTTTCATATACTTCACGGCCTCACTTTCAATTTAATTACTTATAGTACTAAGGGTTTCATCTTTAAACCTATTTTCCGCATTATCCCATTCTGATGACCACATCTGCTAATGGAAACAGAATCCTAGGCTCTATCTTATTCCTGATTTCGGGATTAATAGAGCTAATTACTTAATGGACAACTTTTACCTAACTGGTGCCTCAAACTTAATTATGTAAAAAACAACACAGTTTTTAACCCTAGTATTCTCTATCTCAGTAAATGACACTACCACTCACCCAATAACAAGGTCAAAGATCTAAAAATCATCTTCATACCCTTACTCATTTTCTCCTTTAGTAAAAAGTTTAGTAAACCACTGATATGCTTAATTATCTAAAATTTTAGGAAAATTGGCCAATTCTTTTTCCTAAGCAATGATGAAATAAAAAGCCTTGAGGGGAGAAGCTGGAGTCGTCATTATATAAGAAAAGAAAATGCAAATTTCTAACTATTAGTTCTGTAATCAAGCCATTGTCTGTGCTTCCATCTCACAGTAGTAACAACTCTTCCAAGAAAATGTCTCACCCTCTCTTTCATTTTTTGTTGTTGTTGTTAATCCTCACTCAAGGATATTTTCCCACTGATTTTTAGAGAGTGGAAGGGAAAGGGAGAAACAGAGAGAAACATCAATTGGTTGCCTCCTGCACACACCCGACCAGGGCCAGGGATCGAGCCTGCTACCAATATGTGCCCTTGACCAGAATTGAACCCGGGACCCTTTAGTCTGCAGGTAGACACTCTATTCACTGAAACAAACTGGCTAAGGCTCAACCTCTCTTTCAGTGGGAGTTTATTAATAGGAGGATAAAAAATACTTCAATTTAAGATTGTTTTGCTGCTATGCCCATGACCTAAATTTCCAAAACAGAAAGTTGGCTCATATTTATAATCAAAAGTCCTCCCAGAAACACTTAATTGAAGTCCTTTTATATGGAAGAACAGAACAGTGAACAGGAAAGAATATGTGCTCTGGAGCTGGATAGTCCTTGAGTTAAATCTCAGCTCCATCACTGGTTAATTACACAACCTTAGGCAAATTATTTAGCCTCCTTGAACGTCAGTTTCTTTGTCTGTAAAATGATGATGAAAATATCTACAATACAAGATTACTATGAAGGTAAAATGAAATAGATGAAGGTACCACCTTACTTCAATAGCTCATCATTCTCTTTGGGTGGAGAACACACAACACAATATATAGCTGATATCTTACAGAGCTCTACATTAGAAACCTAGATAATGTTATTAACCAATGTCACTCCAATAGCTCAATAAAATTTTAAAAAGAGCCTGAAAGAAAAACAAAAAACCTCCTCATTCTCAAATTTTACTAGACAGCTTCCTAACTGGTCTTGGTATGTTCTATATCAATTCTTCCTCATACAGCAATGCTTAAGATGAAATTCAATTTTTTTACACAATTGGTTCACTCATTTATTCACTCATTTATTCAACTAACAGTTACACATCATTTCCCTCAGTAAATATTTGAATCCACAGTATAAGCTAGAACGCAAGAAGAGAACTAAGAATACAATGGTGAGCAAAAGCAAACATGGTTCCTAAACTTGCTGAGTTTGTTGTCTAGTGGCAGAGAGAACCCATTAAATAATCCTATAATATAAAAGCCTAATATGCGCTAAGTGTCCGACCGGTCAACCAGTCGCTATAATGCACACTGACCACCAGGGGGCAGACACTCCAACCTGTAGGTTAGCTTGCTGCTGGGGTCCAGCTGATCGAGACTGGGAGAGACAGGCTAGACACGGCCTGGAACCCTACCACAGTCCCTCCCCAGCCCCGATTGTGCACCGGTGGGGTCCCTTGGCCTGGCCTGCACCCTCTCGCAGTCTGGGACCCCTCAGGGGATGTTGGACTGCTGGTTTCAGCCCGATCCCCACAGGCCAATCCCTGCTGGCGTGCAAAGTTTCTGTTAAGAAACTGACAGTCTTTAAAAAAAAAGAAAAATTATTTTTAATTTATTGATTTGAGAGGAAAAGAAACATTAATTGTTTTTATACTTATTTCTGCATTAATTGGTCAATTCTTGTTTGTACCCAGATGTTGGCATGTCAGGAAAATATTCTAATCAACTTTGTGCTCAGCTGACACTATTATGGGAGCTCTCTTGTAGGTAACTAACTGCTTTTTTCTTGCTGCTGTTAAGAGTCTCTCTTTGTCTTTACCTTTTGGGATTTTAATTATGATGTGTCTTGGTGCTGGCCTCTTTGCGTCCATCTTGTTGGGGACTCTCTGTGCTGCCTGGACTTGTAAGCCTATTTCCTTCACCAGGTTAGGGAAGATTTCTGTCATTTTCTCAAATAGATTTTCAATTTCTAGCTCTCGCTTTTCTGCCTCAAGCACCCACATGATGAAAATGTTGGTAGGTTTGAAGTTGTCCCAGAGGCTCCTTATGTTGTCCCCATTTTTAAAAATTCCTTTTTCTTTTTGATGTTCTAATTGGATGCTTTTTGCTTCGTTATGTTCCAAATTGCTGATTTGATTCTTGGCTTTCTCTACTCCCCTGTAAATTATTCTTCATTTCAAGTGGTCCTTTTGTATACTGTTGAAGTTCTCACTACGTTCAAAGAGCATCTTTATAACCAGTGTTTTGAACTCTGCATCTGGTAAAAGACTGCTTGTCTCCTATTTTTTTTTTCTGGCATTTGTTCTATTCTTTCAATTGGGACATGTTTCTTTGTCTTCTCATTCTGGTAGCTTCCCTGTGTTTCTTTCTATGTATTAGGTAGAACTGCTCTGTCTCCCAGGCAAGGGCCCTTTAAGAGGAACTGCCTGGAGAACCAGCTGTCTCCATCTCATTCAGCTACCATCCTTGCAGGTCTTTACAGCAAGAAGTTATAGGGGCTTCTCTTCCTAGCTCTGGAACCCCAGGACGGGGAGCCTGATGTGGGAGTGGGACCCCTCACTCTTCAGGCGAGAACTCTGCAGGCAAGATATACCTCCCAATTTTTATCTGCCACAGTGGGTATGGGACCAGCATGTTCCACATCTCTGACTCCCACCAGCCTCAATGTGGCTTCTTTAATTCCTTAGTTGTAGGACTTCCATTCATCCATATTTCAGGTGGTTCAGAATGATGATTGTTCTGTAGACTAGTTGCTGTTTTTTTAAATATATTTTTATTTATTTCAGGGCAGGCGACAGAAACATCAATGACGAGAGATAATCATCAATCAGCTGCCTCCTGCATGCCTCACACTGGGGATCAAGCCCACAACCCAGGCATGTGCCCTGATCAGGAATCAAACCATGACCCACGTTCATGGGTTGACGCTCAACCCCTGAGCCACAACAGCTAGGTTAGTTGTAGTTTTAATGTGATTGTGGGAGAAGGTGAGTACTGCATTTACATTTGCTGCTATCTTGACCAGAAGTCTGCATTTCAATTTCTTTCTTTTTTTTAAATCCTCACCCAAGGATATTTTTCCATTGATTTTTAGAGAGTGAAAGAGAGAGCGAAAGACAGAGAGAAACATCAATGTGAGAGAAACATATTGATTGGTTGCCTCCTGTACATGCCATGACCAGGTCCCCGGCCGGGGAGGAACCTGCAACCGAGGTATGTGTCCTTGACCGGAATGGAACCAGGACCCTTCAGTCCACAGGCCAATGTTCTAACCATGACCCACATTCATGGGTTGACATAGGATTTTGGTTAACAGGTTTTATTTTTGGGGGGCTGAGGGAGCTTGGAGCTCTTTACAAGTTTTATCCTATAGCCTTCTGGCCTTTGTTGTTTCTGCTGAAAAATACGCTGTTAATCTGAATGGGTTTCTGTTAAGTGACACATCATTTTTCTCTTGATGCTTTCAATACTTTCTCCTTGTTTTTTATTTCACTATTCATACTACGATGTTTCTGTTTGTGGATCTCTTGGCAATTAATCCTACTTGGATTTTGTTGAACTTCCTAGATATGTAGGTTATTGTTTTTCAATAAATTTGTGGAAGTTTCTCTGCTATCTCTGTCTCTCTCTCATTTATCTGAGGCTCTGCTCATTGTTCTTAATTTTTTTATCTTTGATCTTCAATTTGCATAATGTCTATCAATCTATCTATAAAATCACTTCTTTTGCTTCTTTCAGTTCAAATCTATAGTTAAGCCTCTCTCTTTTTTTTTATGCTGAATCCGTTTCTTTTTTTAAAAATTAAATCTTTATTATTCAGATTATTACAGTTGTTCCTTTTTCCCCCCATAGCTCCCCTCCACCCGGTCCCCACCCCATTCTCTGCCCATACCGCCCACCCCGTCCTCATCCATACGTGTACGATTTTTGTCCAGTCTCTTCCCGCACCCCCCACACCCATTTCTCCCCCAAGAATAGTCAGTCCACTCCCTTTCTATGCCCCTGATTCTATTATAATCACCAGTTTATTCTGTTCATCAGACTATTTATTCACTTGATTTTTATTTTTATTTTTTTTTAAATATATTTTATTGATTTTTTTACAGAGGGGAAGGGAGAGGGATAGAGAGTTGGAAACATCGATGAGAGAGAAACATCGATCAGCTGCCTCCTGCACACCTCCCACTGGGAGGTGCCCGCAACCAAGGTACATGCCCTTGACGGGAATCGAACCCGGGACCCTTCAGTCCGCAGGCCGACGCTCTATCCACTGAGCCAAACCGGTCAGGGCTTCACTTGATTTTTAGATTCACTTGTTGATAGATGTGTACTTGTTCATAATTTGTAACTTCACCTTTTTCTTCTTCTTCCTCTTCTTAAAGGATACCTTTCAGCATTTCATATAATACTGGTTTGGTGGTGATGAACTCCTTTAGCTTTTCCTTATCTGTGAAGCTCTTTATCTGACCTTCAATTCTGAATGATAGCTTTGCTGGATAAAGTAATCTTGGTTGTAGGTTCTTGCTATTCATCACTTTGAATATTTCTTGCCATTCCCTTCTGGCCTGCATAGTTTCTGTTGAGAAATCAGATGACAGTCATATGGGTACTCCCTTGTAGGTAACTGAGTTTCTTTCTCTTGCTGCTTTTAAGATTCTCTCTTTGTCTTTTGCTCTTGGCATTTTAATTATGATGTGTCTTGGTGTGGTCCTCTTTGGATTCCTTTTGTTTGGGGTTCTCTGTGCTTCCTGGACTTGGAAGTCTATTTCTTTCACCAGGTAGGGGAAGTTTTCTGTCATTATTTCTTCAAATAGGTTTTCAATATCTTGCTGTCTCTCTTCTTCTGGCACCCCTATAATTTGGATGTTGGTACGCTTGAAGTTGTCCCAGAGGCTCCTTACACTATCTTCATATTTTTGGATTCTTTTTTCTTTTTTCTTTTCTGGTTGGGTATTTTTTGCTTCTTCGTATTTCAAATCTTTGACTTGATTCTTGCGATCCTCTAGTCTGCTGTTGGGAGTCTGTATAATATTCTTTATTTCAGTCAGTGTATGCTTAATTTCTAGTTGGTCCTTTTTCATATCCTCGAGGGTCTCACTAGATTTATTAAGGGTCTCATTAAATTTATCGGCGGTTTCTAGAAAATTCTTGAAAAACCTTTTAACCGTGGTTTTGAACTCTATATCCAGTAGTTTGCTTTCCTCCATTTCTGTCATTTGTGACCTGTTTCTTTGTCTCCGCATTTTGGCTGCTTCCCTGTGTTGATAGAGTGGCTTTGTGTGCTAGGTGTCCTATAAGGCCCAGTGGCTCAGCCTCCCCAATTACCTGAGGTGGACACTCTTGGTGCTGCCCTTTGTAAGCTTTGTGCACAGTCTTATTGTAGTTAAGCCTTAATTGTTGTAGGTATCACTGGGAGGAATTGACCTCCAGGCCAATTGGCTGTGAGAATCAGCTGTGTCTATGGTGGGAGAACTTCTGTGCTGGAGACACCCTTCTGGTGCAAGACTTGCTTCAGTGGGGCTTTGGTGCTCACTGAGTCTGCGCCCTGAGTGTGTCCCCTATGGATCTGAGGAGTTGTAATCTGGATGGTCCCACTCTGACCACTGGGAACACTGGCTCTTGGATCTCTAAGGAGGTGCTAATTTAGCCTCTGCCTGAGGCTACCCAGCAGGAGCTATGGAGAGATCTGCAGATTCCTCTTCTTTGTTTGGGATTTGGAGGTGCCCAGATGAGGCCCAGCTGTGAAGCAATGCAAGCTGCTGTGGGGCCTTGGGCCTTCTCTTGGAAGTTCTGGATCTCTCTGACCCAGCTGCAGTTTGTTAGGTAATTTTCAGATTGCAAAGGGCCAGGCCTTTCATATGCAAAAGCCTCTGTGCACAGCTTGGGCGGGGCGAGGTCTCAGGGAATCAACAGGGTGGAGCAAACAGCTATGGCTGATCCTCAGTCCTACCCTAAGAGGCCCCGCGTCTCAGTGTCCCGGTAATCGCTGCAAGCACCTCAGAGAGAAAGCCACCCTCGAGTTCCAACCGATGCCAGACAATCCAGTTTCTCCTGTATGAGTCTGGGTCCCCAGAGACTCAACGGAAACTGGAGTTTAGAGCAGTCAGGAGCTTGAGACTCCCTCCGGATTGAAAAAGACAACCGTGTCCTCAGTTGCCTGCCCTTTCCAAGTGCGCCTCCGTACCTCTGCACTTTACTTCCACACTGCACCTCCTCTGAGTCTCAGTGTGCTTTTCTCTTTCCTTCTAGTTGTAGAATTTCCACTCAGCCAGCCTTCCTGTGGTTCTGGATGATGTCCGTTTTGTCTTTTAGTTGTATTTTTGAAGTGGTTGTACAAGGCAGCAATTTCCGGTGTTTACCTATGCCGCCATCTTGGTTTCTCCTGTCTATAGTTAAGCCTCTTTAATGAATATTTTTATTACTTTATTTTTCAATTCTAATTTCCATTTTGGAGATTCCAAGATGGCAGCAAATTAAATGAAAGGTACACTGACATTCTCCCAGGATCAAACTGGAATTACAACTAAAGTATAGAAAAATCATCCTGAATAACCAACTTAAGACCAGCTGGAAAGAACCCTTACAAGCAAGGATGTAAAGAGGAGGACACATCAAGAAGGGTAGGAAGTGCAGAGGTGCCAGAGGGCTAGCCAGGCTCCCTCTGGCAGCAGCCGAAGTTCCAGAGAGATATCTCAGCTGGAGGGGGTTCGCCCGGAGAAGGCTGGGGTCTAAATCCCAAGCTGGGCTACCTATTCCAGAGCACCAGAACTGGAAAAGGTGCTCACATAACATCTGGCTGTGAAAAGCAGCAGGGTTTCTGTCCACCAGGACAGATGGCTGGAAATACAGGTACCCTCTTCAAAGGCCAATGCACAAAATTTCATGTGCAGTCATTCACCTTGAGCAGAGGAAGGACAGGGTGGGCTAGAACTGTGTGAGGAGAATCGGGGGGAGGGGGGGTTGGTGGCTCTGGGGGTAGAGCTCAGGGGACAGCAGCCTGGATCCCTGTGCTAAGTTATTTCCCCATACTGCAGAGAACATCTTTCTCATCCAGGCAGCTTTAGCTGGGGGGTGGGGGCAAATGTCCCACCCATTTGAAAACCTCTGGCACCCCCCTGTGGAGTTTACTCCCTGCTGTGGTCTACAGCCTGCGGCTCATTAAGAGACTGAGAATAACAATCAGCCTGCTGGCAGAGGTGGATAACTGGGTGCTTTGAGTCTTTGCCTGATCTGCTTCTGGACCAGAGGCTAGGAAAGCAGACCTTGGTGCACATCTTGGTCCTTTCCAAAGGCACCCAGCCCCAGCAGAAGGAGCCACAAGGTGTGGAGCACTGATAGCTCCAACCAGGGTACTCGGGGCCAGTTACAAACAGTGTCTGACATTGGCCGGCACCAGAGACCCTCCAAAAGACTGGGGGTTGTAGTAGGTCTACCTAATACATAGGAACAAGCCCAAACAGACATCCAAAATGGGGAGGCAAAGAAACAAATCTCACGTGAAAGAATAAGAGAATTCTCCAGAAGAGCTAAATGAAATGGAGATAAGCAATTTACCAGACATAGAGTTCAGAGTAATGATTATAAGGATGTTCAATACCATGAATAAAGATATAGAAGCTATGAAATACCAGTCAGAAATGAAGAATAACATACCAGAGATAAAGAATACACTGAAAAGAATGTAAAGCAGATTAGAGAAAGCCAAGGATCGGATCAGCAAATTAGAAGACAGGGTAGAAAAAAAATTTAAAAAAAAAAACCAGAAAAAAAAAACAATTAAAAAACAGGACAATTTGAGCGAGTGTGGGACACCATGAAATGTAACAAACATCCTAAAAATGCTAGAAGGAGAAGAAAGTGAGCAAGGGACTGAAGAAATAATGGCAGTAAACTTCCCTAACTTAGTGAAGGAAAAGGCACACAAGTTCAGAAAGCTCAGTCCCAGCAAAAAGAACTCAAAGAGGCCCACGCCAAGACACGTCATAATTAAAATGCCAAAAATTAAAGACAAAGAGAGAATTTTAAAAGCAGCAAGAGAAAAGCAATTACCTACAAAGGAACTCCCATAAGGCTGTCAGCTGATTTTTCATCTGAAACGCTATTGGCAAGAAGGGAATGGCATGAAGTAGTCAAGTAAATGAAAAGCAAGGATCTGGAACCCAAACTACCCTATCCAGCAAGGCTATCATTCAAAATAGATGGTGAGCTCAGCAGGTGTGGCTCAGTGGTTGAGCAATGACCTATGAAGTATGAGGTCACAGCTCGATTCCTGGTCGGGGCACATGCCCAGGTTGCGAGCTCAGTCCCTGGTGGAGGCATGCTGGAGATGGCTGACCAGTGATTCTCTCTCATCACTGATGTTTCTATCTCTCTCTTCCTCTCCTTTCCTTTCTGAAATCAATTTAAAAATATATATTTAAAAAATATATGGTAAAATAAAAGCTTCCCAAACAAAACAAAAAAAGGCTAAAGGAGTTTATCACCACAAAACCAGCATTGCAAGAAATGTTAAAATGACTTCTGTAATAAGAAATAGAGAGAGAAACATAGGCATAAGGAATAAAAATGGCAATAAATAAGTTCCTATCAATAATAGTCGTAAATGTAAATGATTAACTGCTCTAATAAAAAGACACAGGGTAGCTGAATGGGTCATTTCCACTTGGTCTTTTAAAAATAATTTCTATCTCTTCATTAATATTCTCTATTTTTGCCGAAACCGGTTTGGCTTAGTGGATAGAGCGTCGGCCTGCAGACTGAAAGGTCCCAGGTTCGATTCCGGTCAAGGGCATGTACCTGGGTTGTGGGCACATCCCCAGTAGGAGATGTGCAGGAGGCAGCTGATCAATGTTTCTCTTTTATCGATGTTTCTAACTCTCTATCTCTCTCCCTTCCTCTCTGTAAAAAATCAATAAAATATATTAAAATATATATATATATTCTCTATTTTATATGGCAGTCATCGTAACATCATTTACTACTTTAACTGTGAGATTCTTTGTTTCTGTGAACATATCAGAAAGGCTTTAAAGTCTTTCTCTGATAAATCTGACATCTGGTCTCTCTTACAGTCAGTTTCTGTGACATGTTTTTTGTCTAGTGCATGAGGCACACTTTCATGTTTCGGTGCATGCCTGGTAGTTTTTCTTATCCTATCTAATAAAAGAGAAACATGGTAATTAGCGTACATCCGCTACCCTTCCCATTGGCAAATCAGGGCGATATGCAAATTAACTGCCAGCCAAGATGGCGGCCGGCAGCCAGGCAGCTTGAAACAAACATGAGGCTTGCTTGCTTCAGTGACAGAGGACTCCAACGTTCCCCACCTGCCGCTGCCGGCCTCTGAGCTTGCAGTTTGAAACATTTTAACAAATATAGAAGCTAAACAAAACCCCAGAAACCCGCTTTCAGCCAGCCTGGATCTCAGAGCTGGAGTTGATAGAGTGTTTCGATTATAGAACCCAAACAAACCAGATACCTGCTTTCAGCAGCAGAGACCTCAGAGCTGGAGCCAGAGCTAAAGCTGGCCCAGAATAAAAGAAAAAAAGGAGCGGTTGGGAGCTTCAGTCACCCGCCAGCCTGAAAACAGCCTTCAGCCCCTCAACCAGACTGGCCAGGCATCCCAGTGGGGACCCCTACCCTGAAGGGGCTGTGACCAGCTGCAAACAGCCATCATCCCCTCATCCATGCTGGCCAGGCACCCCAGTGGGGACCCCCACCCTGATTCAGGACACCCTTCAGGGCAAACCAGCCGGCCCCCACCCATGCACCAGGCCTTTATCCTATATAGTAAAAGGGTAATATGCCTCCCAGCACCGGGATCAGCGAAGCCGCGAGGCCTCCCGGCACCGGGATCAGCGTGACAGGGGGCAGCGCCCAAAACCCCTGATCGCCCTGCGGCTCTGTGTGTGACAGAGGGCGGGCCATAACCTCCCCATCGGCCCTGCTCTGTTCGTGACAGGGGAAGGTGCCTCAACCCCCTGATCACCCTGCGGCTCTGTGTGTGACAGGGGGGAGCTTCTCAACCCCCTGATCACCCTGCGGCTCTGTGTGTGACAGGGTGCGGCGCTCCAACCCTCTGATTGCCCTGCAGCTCTGTGTGTGATGGGGGCGGGGCCATAACCTCCCCATCAGCCCTGCTCTGTTCGTGACAGGGGAAGGCGCCCCAACGCCCTAATTGCCCTGCGGCTCTGTGACAGGGTGGGGCGCCCCAACCCCCTGATCGGCCCTGCCCTGAGTGTGACAGTGGCAGCGCCCCAACCCCTGATCGGCCCTGCTCTGTGGGTGATAGAGGGCGGTGCCCCAACCCCCTGATCCACCCTGCTCTGTGTGTGACAGGGGGCGGTGCCCCAACTCCCCTATCGGCCCTACTGTGTGAGTGACGGGGGGAGCTCCTCACCTCTCCTGATGGGCCCTGCTCTGTGCATGACAGGAGGGAGCTCCCCAACCCCCTGATTGACCATGCTCTGTGCGTGACAGGGTACGGAGCCCCAACCCCCCTGATGGGCCCTGCTCTGTGCGTGACAGGGTATGGAGCCCCAACCCCGATTGGCACTGCTCTGTGCATGACAGGGGGTGGCGCCGCAACCTCCCCATCAACCCTGCCTTGAGTGTGACAGGGGGCGGCGCCCCAACCCCCCAATCGGCCCTACCCTGAGCGTGACTGAGGGTGGCATCGCAACCTCCCGATCCGCCCTGCTCTGTGCATGACAGGGGGTGGCTCCCCAACTCTCCAATCGGCCCTGCTCTGAGCCCAACCAGGGGCTGCACCTAGGAATTGGGCCTGCCCTCTGCCACCCGGGAGCAGGCCTAAGCCAGCAGGTCGTTATCTCCCTAGGGGTCCCAGACTGCAAGAGGGCACAGGCCGGGCTGAGGGACGCCCCCCCCCCCGAGTACACAAATTTTTGTGCACCGGGCCTCTAGTTATCCTAATAAAGACAGAATATGCAAAGTGACTGTTCCTTCACGACAAAGATGGGGGCGCCCACAGCCAATAAGGAGGAAATATGCAAATTGGCATAACAAAGATGGCGGCGGCCAGGCCAGGATGCTTGCATCATCGCCATGGCAACAACACAGGCATTCCACCCCACCCTGGCTGTTCCGGGCCTCTGGGCAGCGCGCGAAGACAGAAGGCAGCTCCAGCCCAGAGCCAAGGCAGAAAGGCAGCTCCAGCCAGAGCGAAGGCGGTGCCAGCAGCCAGGGGAAGGAAGGCCTATTCTTGCACAAATCTTCATGCATCAGGCCTCTAGTTTCAGATAATACATTGTAGTGCCTCTGGGTACTGGTACACCGCTAACCTTCTGGACATGTTATTGCTATAGCTTGTTTGTTTAGTGACTGGTTGGAGTATTTTAGTGGAGTTTATTCCCATACATTATGTTCATCTTATGATGGATGCTGTTCCTCAGGAAGGCACAGCTGTGGTGTCTCCACAGTTACCCTCAGATCACTGGATCACCATGGTTTGGATAGGGCTCTCTTCCTGTCTATCCTTGACTACACCCAAGTGCTAAACTCCAATAATTGCTGGCTGGTGCTCTACTGTTTTCAAGAAGGCCCTGGAAAGTAAACTGTTCTACAAACAATCCAATCAAATGCAGGTGCCTTTGAAGCAATCGTTTCTGAAATCAGTGTTTGATTTGTGTTCTGACATCAGTAAGTCTCTATGCTTCTTCTCTGATTCTCTCCTGCAAACGAGCTGTCCTACAGTGTAGCCTGCCTCTTGAAAATTCTCTTAAATGCCTTTTACCACAATCTCCACTCTTCTTGTGAGGGTCTTCAAGCTTGAGCTTCATTCTTTGAAACAAATAAAATCACTTCCTTGAAGAAATTATGAGCTGTTTTACAATCCATTTCTCCTTCTGGCAAATTCTGAGCCCAGGTCTGAAGCTAGGTGTGGGGATAGTGGTAAAGTCCTATGATTGACTCTCTCACTGGAGGAGCTCAGAGCTCAATAGAGGAAGAAAGGATGTGGCCTGAGATCTTCTCAGCTTGCCTCTATTAGGATAGAACCACTGATTTACAACTTGAGGCAAGAGTGATCTGGGCCCCAATAGTCTTAGCACACCACACCCAAACTCCGTAAGGAAGGACAGGGTGGAAAAAGGGAGTCCCCACATTTCAGCTGCATTCACCCAGGATTTACTAGCGGCAGCAACAGGTAGCTAGCTGGAGGAAGGATGAGAAATGCTGATGTCCTAGCCCTCTGGGAAGAAAGCTGTTAGTCTTAAATTGGAGGAGTGCGAGTGGGGGATTATATTCTAACTAGAGTAGCCTTCAGTGGCAGCTCTATCTTGCTGAGCTGGCGAGAGGGAAAGAGAGAGCAGTACCGATTTAAAAACCCAGACTCTTGCCTTGGCCACGTGGATCAGTCGGTTGGGGCATTGTCCTGTATCTAAATGATGCATATTCGATTACCAAGAGAGGGCAGCTGATCGATGTTTCTTTCTCTCTCTCTCTCTCTCTCTCTCTCTCTCTCTCTCTCTCTCTTTAAAAAAAAAAATCCTCAGGTGAAGATTAAAATACCCAGACTCTCTCATTGCTTGCCAAATTTTTATAGATGTTCTTGAATAGTTTCTTCGTTTGCTGTTCATCCTTATGACCATTTCTAGAGTTTTTAAATGGCTGGGACTTCTTTGTTTTTTTAAATAAATCATTTTCACTGGGGAGCAGGTCAGCAGAGCTCCTCCTGTTATCACGCTAGAAGTCAACGTCCCATTTGTTCTTCAACATGGAGGTGGAGGAAGCAGAGTGCTAGGGCTCTACATATGCCATCTCATTTCACCTTCACAACTGTGAAGCAGGTATTACAGATCTTACTTTTGTAGAAAATGATACCGAGTTCCAGAATCATTTAGTAATTTGCTCAAAGTAAAACAGCAAAAGGTGGCAGTGATCTGATTCAGAAATGGGTCTAACTACCTCCACAGCTCATGTACTTGAATAAGCCCATCTTCCATCTGGTATACAGATACATTTAAAAATCAGAATTCATGAGACAGTTATATCCCTGTTGCAGTCACAATGTTTTCTTTGGGTAATACACCATCTGAATATTTTACAATAATATTATGAGAAGTACTATTCTGTTTCCTCATGGCTTGAGCTACATTCCCACAAAGAATCTGTGTGACCAGGAGACTGTTACCTTTTCTGTACTTTTAAAATCTGTTTTCCTAAAGAGCAAAGTAGATCTGAACTGTACTGTGTTTGGTTATTTTATCATGAACACTAAGATGACATGGTCTCTTTCTCCCAAGATTAATATTGTGCAAAAGCACATGTACAAAGCCAATTAAACATATTATTAAGAAATCAAGAAATCATGATACCTCCTTTAAAAAGGGCTCACACTCATCCTGTGATGCTTAAACACAAAATTATAATCTGTGTGGGGAAGGTTTAACACAAAAAAACTCCATACAGTCAGTTGACCTGTCTGTCATTTATAAGATGATTCCACTTTAAAAATGCTTCCAGCCCTAACCGGTTTGGCTCAGTGGATAGAGCGTCGGCCTGCGGACTGAAGGGTCCCAGGTTCGATTCTGGTCAAGGGCATGTACCTTGGCTTCAGGCACATCTCCAGTAGGGGGTGTGCAGGAGGCAGCTGATGGATGTTTCTGGCTCATCAATGTTTCTAACTCTCTATCCCTCTCCCTTCCTATCTGTAAAAAATCAATAAAATACATTTTTAAAAAATGCTTCCATACTCTTAAATATACTTTAAATTAGTAAGTGCCGTCTAATATGGCTGTTTTTTAAAAAAATAGAAATATCTTAACATCCATATTTAGACCAAAACAAAACTGGAAAAAAAAAGAAACTTGATAAACCTAAATTATATGAGAGCTTTTCTCTGTTGTTACTTGCTAAAATGAAAATAATTAGGCATAAAAAGATGTCAATCCAGATTTGAACGTTTAGTCTCCAATTTTATTGGCTCCATTTATTACTGTTATAAAAAAATTTGAGTCTGTTTCCACCAACTTGAAAAGTCAGATTTCCTGGTAACAAATTCTCCTGCTTAATTTTGATATTGTGCTAAGTGTGAGAGGAAGAAAATAGCTACTGAAGACAGAACCTCCAAAATTACAAGAATCATGAAGGGAACTGTTAAACAAATGGTAAGGAATACAGTTAATGTCTTAGTTTTTAAAAGTTTGAAGAATACATTAGGGTGAGATTGCTTGCTCCAAGTGCCTCTTTCTCACACAACAGAGGCCCACACACGTGGGAGTTCTGTCACTCTTGGTAACCCCATTAGACTGTGGCAATAGGAAAGGCCCTGAGTCACATGCTCAGAGGAATGTTTGTTCTTGGAGATCTTTAATCTCAGCTGTCAACACAATAAATAAATAAAAACTTTTGCTAAGGAAATGAAGGTGGTAAGAGACTTAAATAGGTGAATCAAAAACCATTAAAATTACTTGGTTGATCAGAAATAACAGCACTCAGGGTCAGCATCCAGTGACAGCTGCTCAACTGACCAAGGCATGGAGCAGCTATTTTAGGTTCGACACAGTGTGCTCAATGGCTGTTTAAAGAATGTGATAAATGTACTTACCAAATATTTCCCCTCCACTAGCATATTCTGTCACCAGATAAATCATCCGTTCTGTCTCCATAACCTGGTGCAAAGGCAGGAAAGTAACAGACAGTGACACAAATGACAGCTGACATCACAGCAAGAGAAACTAATGACTCCTCTTTTGTCATTTGAAATATTAATAACCATTACTGCTTAAAGAAAACTAAAACATTGGTGGAGTGGACAGATATAAATGCTAAGAAGAAAGGGGAAGATGAATACTCCTCCAAGTTCTTAAAAATAGGTAATATTTACTGCTTGGGAGACAGTTCTTTTGTTGTTCTGTGAGGCCTCTATAATCTCTTAAACGCCACAAAACTGAGAAGCAAAGAAGCTTCTGAACCCAAAACTTCAAATTTAACATTGATCACTTGAAGCTCAAAATGTTCCCCCCAAAATCTAACTAAAGCAAACCAAAAGGCTGAGGAAAAACAATGGGAATCACTAAAAAACTGCACAGAAAACACATCTGGCTATTTTTAAAAAAACAGAAATGACAACTTTCCTTCCCACTGCCCATCCTATCTAATAAAAGTGAAACATGGTAATTAACCGTAACTTCGCTACCCTTCCCATTGGCTAATCAGCGAGATATGCAAATTAACTGCCAACCAAGATGGCGGCTGGAAGCCAGGCAGCTGAAGCGAACAGGGAGGCTTGCTTGCTCCAGTGACGGAGGAAGCCAAGGTTCCCCGCCTGCCGCTGCCGGCCTCACAGCTGCTCTCTAAGAAACTATGTTGCAAATATAGAAGCTAAACAAAACCCAGAAACCTGCTTTCAGTCAGCCAGGATCTCAGAGCTGGAGTTGCAACAAAGGTTCAAATACAGAAGGTAAACAAAGCCCAGAAACTTGCTTTCAGCGGCCGAGGTCTCAGAGCTGGAGCCGAGCCTCAGAGCTAAAGCCGGCTCTCAGCTCCAGTGACAGCCATAGAAGGTACATAAATCCCAGAATTTAAAAAAAAGAAAAAAAGGAGAGGTTGGGAGCTTCAGTCACCCGCCAGCCTGAAAACGGCCCTCAGCCCCTCACCCAGGCTGGCCAGGCACCCCAGTGGGGACCCCTACCCTGAAGGGGCTGTGACCAGCTGCAAACAGCCATCATCCCCTCATCCATGCTGGCCAGGCACCCCAGTGGGGACCCCCACCCTGATCCAGGACACCCTTCAGGGCAAACCAGCAGGCCCCCACCTGTGCACCAGGCCTCTATCCTATATAGTAAAAGGGTAATATGCCTCCCAGCACCGGGATCAGCGGAGCCACAAGGCCTCCCAAACCCAGGATCAGCGGAGCTGCGAGGCCTCCCAGCACCGGGATCAGCGGAGCAGCGAGGCCTCACTGCCCCGGTGTCAAGCAGAGCCGCGAGGCCTCCCAGCACTGGGATCAGTGGAGCCGCGAGGCCTGCTGGCCCCTGGAGTAGCGTGACAGGGGGCACCGCCCAAACCCCCTGATCGCCCTGCAGCTCTGTGTGTGACAGAGTGCGGGGTCACAACCTCCCTATCCGCCCTGCTCTGTTCGTCACAGGGAAAGGCACCCCAACCCCCTAATTGGCCCTGCTCTGTGCCTGATAGGGGGGAGCTCCCAAACCCCCTGATCGGCCCTGCTCTGTGTGTGACAGGGTGCAGCGCCCCAACCCGCCCATGGGCCCTGCTCTGTGTGTGACGGGGTCGAGCCACAACCTCCCCATTGGCCCTGCCTTGAGTGTGACAGGGGGTGGTGCCCCAACCCCCCAATCAGCCCTACCCTGAGCGTGACTTAGGGTGGCATCGAAACTTCCTGATCCGCCCTGCTCTGTGCATGGCAGGGAGGATCTCCCCAACCCCCTGATCGGCCCTGTTCTGTGGGTGACAGGGGGGAGCTCCCCAACCCCTTGGTTGGCCCTGCTCTGTGTGTGACAGGGGGCAGCGCCCCAACCCCCTGATCGGCCGGCTCTGTATGTGACAGGGGTGGCGCCACAACCCCCTGATCTGCCCTGCTCTGTGCGTGACAGGGGGTGGCGCTGCAACCTCCCCATCGACCCTGCCTTGTGTGTGACAGGGGGCGGCGCCCCAACCCCCCAATCGGCCCTACCCTGAGCGTGACTGAGGGTGGCATCGCAACCTCCTGATCCACCCTGCTCTGTGCATGACAGGGGGCGGCTCCCCAACTACCCAATCGGCCCTGCTCTGAGCCCGACCAGGGGCTGCGGGGCAGGTACCTAGGGATTGGGCCTGCCCTCTGCCACCTGGGAGCGGGCCTAAGCCAGCAGGTCGTTATCACCCGAGGGGTCCCAGACAGTGAGAGGGCACAAGTGGGGCTGAGGGATACCCGCCCCCCGCCAGTGCACAAATTTTTGTGCACCGGGCCTCTAGTCCTATATAATAAAAGGGTAATATGCAAACTGACCCTAGCAGCAGAACGACTGGGAATGACTGGTCACTATGACACACACTGACCACCAGGGGGCAGATGCTCAATGCAGGAGCTGCCCCTGGTGGTGAGTGTGCTCCCACAGGGGGAGCTCTGCTCAGCCACAGCCAGGCTGATAGCTGCCAGTACAGCAGTGGTGGCAGGAGCCTCTCCTGCCTCCTCAGCAGTGCTAAGGATGTCCGAGTGCAGCTTAGGCCTGCTCCCAGCTGGCAAGTGGACATCCCCCAAGGGCTGCTGGGCTGCCAGAGGGATGTCTGACAGCCAGCTTGGGCCCAATCCCCCAGGGAGCAGGCCTAAGCCAGCAGGTGGACATCCTCTGAGGGGTCCCAGACTGCAAGAGGGCATAGGCCGGGCTGAGGGACCCCACCGAGTGCACAAATTTTTGTGCACCAGGACTTTAGTTTATCAATAATGTAAGTATTCAACACTTCAAGTAACATAAGCTATTCATTTGTATTTTGTCTTGGTATCCATTTTGCTAGAATCTATGTGTGTAGAGCGTCGGCCTGCAGACTGAAGGGTCCCGGGATCGATTCCAGTCAAGGGCATGTACCTAGGTTGTGGGCACATCACCAGTGGGAGATGTGCAGGAGGCAGCTGATCGATGTTACTCTTTCATCGATGTTTCTGACTCTCTATCTCTCTCCTTTCCTCTCTGTAAAAAATCAATTAAAAAAATATATAAAAAGTTAAAAAAAAGTTTAAAAAAATTTAAAAAATAAAAAAAATTTAATGCTTACCCGAGGATATGTTTTTTATTTTAGAAAGAGGAAGAAGAGAGAGAGAAACATCAATTGGCTACCTCCAGAATGTACCCCAAGCTGGGATGGAGCCTGCAACCTTTTGGGGTATGGGACTACACTCCAACCACCTGAACCACCCAGCCAGGCTATATATAGCTTTTACATATCTATATATATTTGATATATTGTAACTATTATTACATAAGCATGTAATATAAGTATCTACACTAATAAAAGAGAAACATGGTAATTAGCGTACGACCGCTACCCTTTTCATTGGCTAATCAGTGAGCATATGCAAATTAGCTGTCAGCAAAGATGGCGGTTAACCACCAACAAAGATGGCGGCTAATTTGCATACATAGGCGCAATGATGGGAGGCAAAAGGGGAAAGAGGAAGAATGGTGGCAGGGCAGAGCTGGGGGGCGGGCAAAGGCAGCCCGCAGCCAGTGATCGCTATCAGAAAGCCCAGCAGGCCAGGCGACACCCCTGTCAGGGGTGCTGGTGATCGCCATGGCAATCGGAGGAAGAGAGAGCCGGGGTGCAGGACCACAGGGGCCAGGGATGCCAACTAGCCTGCAGTCCCCTGATCTGCGATCTTGAAGGGAGAGGTGGGGCCGCAAGCACGGCTGCACCTGGGGTACCAGGTGCAGCCGTGCCTACCGCCTGGATATGCGATCACGAAGGGAGGGGCAGGGCCACAAGCATGGCGGCACCCAGGGCATCGGGTGCACGTGCCTGCAGCCCCCGGATCTACAATGGAGAAGGGAGGGGTGGGGCAGCAGGCATGCCAGCACCCTGAGCACCGGGTGCAGGCCCAGGGTGCAGCCTGCCTGCAGCCCTCTGATCTGCCATGAGAAGGGAGGGGCGGGGCCACAAGCATGGCGGCACCCAGGGCATCGGGTGCAGCCGAGCCTGCAGCCCCCGATCTGCATGGAGAAGGGAGGGGTGGAGCAGCTGGCATGGCAGCCTCCAGGGCACCAGCTGCAGGCCCTGGGTGCAACCGTGCCTGCAGCCCTCTGATCTGCTATCGTGAAGGGAGGGGCGGGCCACAAGCATGGCGGCACCCAGTGCATCAGGTGCAGCCGTGCCTGAGGCCCCCGGATATGTGATCAGGAAGGGAGGGGTGGAGCAGCAGGCATGGCAGCACCCTGAGCACCAGGTGCAGGCCCAGGGTGCAGCCGTGCCTGCAGCCCTCTGATCTGCAATGGCAAAGGGAGGGGCGGGGCCACAAGCATGGCGGCACCCAGGGCATCGGGTGCAGCCATGCCTGTGGCCCCAGATATGTGATCATGAAGGGAGGGGCGGGGCCACTGGCAGGGGAGATCGGGGCTGGTGAGGCAACCACAGAGGTCAGCCAGCACTCATGCCCCAACCGGCTCTCCCTGGGAGTCCGGAGTGGAGGGCGCTCTCCCTGGTAACCTGGAAATCAGCCTCCCAGGGTAACTGTGGAGAAACCAAGCCTGGCGAGCCATGGAGAGGGCGACCTACCTGGAGGCCACGCAACTTTTATAGTTGAAGTGGCCCTGGATGGAGGACTGGGGGTAGCAGGGATCAGAGTCGGCCAAGTCAGCCATGGAACCCCGGGTGCCGGCTGAATGACTAGAGCACATGGACTTCAATGGTCCTCGGTCACTTGCTGAGCAGCAGTCAGCCTGGACCAGGAATCAAACCCAAAACCTGACAGAATGGAACCCAAACCTTTGCTGTGGTAGAGGAGCTCTGACCCACAGCAGGGGCCAGGGCACACCAGAGGGATTTTGTTGAGGGGCCCTGACAGGCAGCACCCTGAGCAGTGGGTTAGAACCTCCTCCTGATACAGCAAGGTTGCAGGTTGGATCCCTGGTCAGGGCACAGACAAGAAGCAACCAAAGAGAGCATAGTAAGTAGAACAACACACTGATGTTTCTCTCGCTCCCTTCCTCTCTCTAAAATAATCAATCAATAAAAATGAAAATAAAAAATAGACCCTCTGGCCCTAACCAGTTTGGCTCAGTGGATAGAGCATCGGCCTGTGGACTGAGGGGTCCCAGGTTCAATTCTGGTCAAGGGCATACCTTTGTTGCGGGCACATCCCCAGTAGGGGGTGTGCAGGAGGCAGTTGATTGATGTTTCTCTCTCATCGATGTTTCTCACTCTCCATCCCTCTACCTTCCTCTCCGTAAAAATCAATAAAATATATTTTTAAAAAAATAAAAATAAACCCTCTGGCTTGCAGAGTTGCTAAAACAGTTAGAAAGCAAAGTCTCATCCCTTCCCGTTCATTCAACAAATACTTCATATGCTCCTTCAATAATCACACTGGGAATGGGTGTTTGTTTGTTTGTTTGTTTTGGTTAATCCTCACCTGAGGACATTTTTGCATTGATTTTTTTTTATTTATTTTTTTTTTTACAGAGAGTGGGAGGGAGGGAGAAAGACAGAAACTAATATGAGAGACATCAAATGGTTGTATGTTGCTGAATCCCCGACCAGGGCCCTGGATTAAGCCGGCAACCCAGGTATATGTCTTCAATTGGAATCCAACCTGGTACCCTTCAGTCTGCCTGCAGAAGCACTATCCACTGAACGAAACCAGCATTTTTTTTTTCTTTTTAAGTCCTCCTCTAAGGATATGTTCTTTTCATTGATTCTAGAGAGAGAGGAAGGGAGAGGGAAAGAGAAAGAGAAACATTGATCAGTTGCCCAAGCAACCCACAACCTGTGTATGTGCCCTCACCTGGAATCGAACTCATGACCCTTTGATGCGTGGGAGGACACTCTAACTACTGATCCACACCAACCAGGGCCTGGAGCTACAATGAGTTCCCTCAGGGGGGGTGCTGCTCATCCAGAAGCCAGGCTCATGGCTGGTGAGTGCAGCGGAGGTGGCAGGAACCTCCGCGGCAGCACTGAGGAGCAGCGAGCCGAGTGGTAGGGAGCAGCAAGCAGGTGGGCGGTAAGGAGCAAGGGGTCCCAGACTGTGAGAGGGCACAGGCCGGGCTGAGGGATTCCCCCCACCCCCCAGTGCACGAATTTCATGCACCGGGCCTCTAGTAATATAATAAATAGTAATTATTATAAATATTTTGTCAATATTTGTTACTTTTTAAATTAGTTGTAGTGTATTGTTAGTCTTTTCTCCTTTTTACCTTTTTCATTAAATATTTTTAAAGTACGATAGGAATATATCTTACCTAGTATATAAACAAAGACCAAAGGCTTTCCTCTTTCCAAAAACCCTGCATTTTATTCCCCAGAGGAAACATTGTGAATAGCTTATTCTATTTCATTCTAGAGAAGAATTGTTCAATAGAAATATAATATGAGCACTACATGATTTAACTTTTCTAGTAACCACATTAAAATGTTTTTTAAAAAGGTGAAATTAATTCTAATAATATATTTTATTTATCCCAATATGTCCAAAATCAATTCAAAAAGTTTTTTTTTAATATATTTTATTGATTTTTTACAGAGAGGAAGTGAGAGAGATAGAGAGTCAGAAACATCGATGAGAGAGAAACATCAATCAGCTGCCTCCTGCACATCTCCTACTGGGGATGTGCCTGCAACCCAGGTACATGCCCTTGACCGGAATCGAACCTGGGACCTTTCAGTCCGCAGGCCGACGCTCTATCCACGGAGCCAAACCGGTTTTGGCAATTCAAAAAGTTTTTAAAACTGTAAACTGCTTCAGGTTTTACATTCACATTAATTTTTTAAAAAATTAAAAATTCAGTTCCACATTTGTTCTAGCCACAAACAAATTTGTTCAGCTGTCTGGTTTAATTAGCATATTCAATAGCCACACAGGCATTGCAGACTTTCACTACACTTCATAGGTAATAATCTTCTTAAATTATTTCCCAGTTACTTTATCTTTGACACCTTTACACATTAATCCTATATAATAAAAGCCTAATATGCTAAGTGTCGGGTCGACCCTTCAGCCATTCAACTAATCAAAGCGTAATATGCTAATGATATGCTAAGGTTGCTCAACTGCTTGCTATGATGTGCACTGACCACCAGGGGGCAGACACTCCGACCAGTAGGTTAGCTTGCTGCTGGGTCTGGCCGATCGGGACTGGGCAAGACAGGCCGGACATGACCTGGAGCCCTCCCGCAGTCCCTCCCCGCTGGCCAACCTCCCGCATCCCTCCCCAGCCTTGATCATGCACCAGTAGGGTTCCTCGGCCTGGCCTGCCCCTTCTCACAATCCAGGATCCCTCCAGGGATGTCAGAGAGCAGGTTTCGGCCCAATCCCACAGGCCAGGCTGAGGGACCCCACTGGTGCACAAATTCATGCACTGGGTCTCTAGTACCATATAACTTATTATGCATCATATTACAACTAGAGGCCTGATGCACGAAATTCGTGCAAGAGTAGACCTTCCATTCCCCGCTGCCAGCACCGGCTTCCCTCTGGCACCTGGGACCCAGGCTTCCCTCTGGCACCCAGGACCCAGGCTTCCCTCACAGCCCTGGCTTCTTCCAGAAGGACATCCTGTCTAATTATGCTTTTATTATTATAGATTATTATAAACTAGAGGCCTGGTACATTAAATTCGTGAGGGGGTGCGGGGGCAAGGGGGAAGTTTCCCAGCCCAGCCGGCACCCTCTCACAATATGGGATCCCTCTCATAATCCAGGACGCTTGCCTGCCTGCCTGATCGCCCCTAATCACTCGCCTACCTGCCTGATCACCCCTAACCACTCTGCCTGCCTGCCTGATCACCCCTAACCACTCGCCTGCCTGCCTGATCACCCCTAACCACCTCTGCCTTGGCCCCTGCCACCACAGCTTCATCCGAAGGACGTCCGAAATGACGTCAGGAAGGTTGTTCAGCTGTCTGGTTTAATTAGCATATTATGCTTTTATTATTATAGATAGATTTACTTCTTTTTCAATGGTTTCATGGTATTCCTTCTGTAAGTTCACATTAATTTAATTTCTCAATCTAATAACTGTGTCATTCTTTTTCCTCTTTAATTTTTAAGAACTCTATGTAGCTCTGGCTCAGTTGGTTGGAGTGTCATCCTGTGCACCAAAAGGTTGCTGGTTCGATTCCCAGTCAGGGCACATACCTAGGTTGTGATCCCTGGTGGGGGCATGTATAGGAGGTGGCTGATCCATGTGTTTCTCACCTCTCATCTCTCATCTCTCATCTCTCATCTCTCATCTCCCCCTCCCCCTCCCCCTCCCCCTCCCCCTCCCTCTCCCTCTCCCTCTCCCCATCTCTCTAAAATCAGGGAAGCATATCCTCGGGTGAGGATTAAAAAAATTTAAAAGCTATATACTGGTGATATTAGCCCAATGTTTGCAAGCTCTCTGTATGTTAATTTATATAACAAAAAGTAAGTGCTCTAAATATATGCAGGTTTTTAGAAAAATAATAAAAGAAAAAATAAATGTCATATTGTATATGTAACCCTTTTACTCTCAGGTCTTTTACTGACTGCAAATGTTCGTTTATTATTCATCTTTTCAAGAGTTCACCTGTATTTGGCTAACTTCATAAACCTGAGGAGACCACAGCATTGGCAAATGACCTGAAAACTGTCTTGATACGATATGAAGACAAGGTGGCAGCCATTCATCTGGCAGCTCAGAATCTCTCATTAACAATACAAGCCAGAGAGCCAAATTAAAGCTTAAAAGAGAGCACTGTGCAAAGCAAGGCTGGAAAGTATGGCAATTCTTACAGGCTAATAAAACCTTGGGTAAGAAAGGTAATCTTGCAGAATTCAGTTATAAGAATACCTGTAAGTTAACTTCTTGAGAAAGGTCAGCCTGAGAAGCCCTCTAATCATTTAAAGATTATTTATTTTTTAAAAGTGAGGTCAAGATCCTTAGCTGATTTGGCTCAGTGGATAGAGTGTCAGCCCACAGACTGAAGGATCCCAGTTCGATTCCAGTCAAGGGCATGTACCTCGGTTGCAGGCTCAATCCCCAGCCCTGGTTGGGGTGGGTATGGGAGACAACCAGTCAGTGGGTCTCTGGCACATCGATGTTTCTCTATCTATCTCTACCCCTCCAGCCCACTCTCTCTAAAAAAAGAAATCAATGGGGAAAAAATATCCTCAGATGATGATTAATTAAAAAACCAAGTGAGGTCAAGAAGTTTACTCAGCCTATCAGACAGGAAGGAAACAAAGGTTAGACACCCCTCAGTTTGCCGATACAGGTCTTCAGGCAACACCAGAAAGCTTTCACAAGTTTGCTTCTGGGGCACAATGCAGGCGTAATTCAACCTAATTTAGTCTGATAAATTTCAACAAGTCTGCTCTGTGGATCTAGTTCATTTCATTATGTGAGTACTTGATGCCAGAGAAGAGCCCTAAGCTCTAGCCTTAACCACACATACCAATATCACAACATGATTTCTTCTGGGCCGGTAACCATTGACTGAAGACCAACAGCAGCAAATGCACCGAGTGGGGGCATGGCCCGCAGAACCAGGTGATGGCTGCTCTAGCAGAAAGCACTGAACCGGATGGCTCTATGCAGAGGCACAGCTTGTGGCTGCCAACACAAAGCAACTTGAGAAGCACCCAGAGCCCCACCTCTTCCAAAATACCACTTCCACCAGCCTGCTACGGCAAGATCCTCCTCTCCTATTTGCCTTGGGATTCCAGTAATTACAATCATTTTTTTATGATGGCATGGAATACTCATGTTTCTTGGGAAGGCAAGAAAACTGAATTAGAAGTCTCTTCCATTACACAGCCTCGATCTCTTGGTTATCAAAATAATCAAATGCTAGCCCTGGCCAGTTTGGCTCAGTGGATAGAGCGTCGGCCTGCAGACTGAAGGGCCCCGGGTTCAATTCTGGTCAAGGGCACATGCCTGGGTTGCAGGCTCGATTCCCAGTAGGGGATGTACAGGAGGCAGCCAATCAATGATTCTCTCTCATCACTAACGTTTCTCTCTCTCTCTCCCTCTCTGAAATCAATAAAAATACTTTTAAAAAAGAAAAAGTAAATAATCAAATGCTACCTTAGAAAAGTAAAAACTAAGTCAGGACGCTACTAGAATAGAAAAGAGGTAGGTTCTGACTGATACAAAAAGCCATACTTAAAATATCCTTTGCCATCATAATCATAACATTATCACAGAAATTAGTATTTAAATAATGTTATAAAAAATAATGTTGCCCCAGCCAGTTTGGTTCAGTGGATAGAGCACCAGCCTGCAGACTGAAGAGTCCCAGGTTTGATTCTGGTCAAGGGCATGTACCTTGGTGGCAGGCTCCTCCCCGGCCCCGGCCCTGGTTGGGGCGCGTGCAGGAGGCAACCAATCGATGTTTCTCTCACATCGATATTTCTCTCTGTCTCTCCCTCTCGCTTCCACTCTAAAAATCAATGGAAAAATATCCTCGGGTGATCATTAAATAATAATAATAATGTTATATTCATCTCAAGCTTTTCATCTCTCAAAACTCTCTGTTCCTTTTGAGTTTTCCATTCTGTTTTAGGATTCTGACCTAAATAAGTTCTCATCATCTTCTGTCTTTTTGTGTAATTTTTACTAAGAATGGCACCAAGTTTTAAAGAACAAGTTGTCTGGGTGGGATGGCCTTAGTAGTAAATAGCCAGAGGACACCTGAGTACTGAGCAGGGGGATAAAACGGTGGGGAAAAGAGTAGGATGAACACACTAACACAGAAACAAAACAAGCTGCAGATATTCACCACCGGCCTCTTTTCCTAAGGCTGGTTTTTGTTGCCATACAATCAGCCACTAGGGTTTCCTACCTGGTAAAGCCTGATGATATGTGGGTGGCAAAGCATCTTCATAATTTGAACTTCCCGGAATATCTTCTTCAAGTTTTCTTCATCTAGCTGGCTCTTGTCTATGATCTTGATAGCAACCTGACAACAGGGGAAGAAAATTTCTGCTGCATCATTAAAAGCAGTTTACTAAGGAAAATTAAATTCACTTTAAAATATTATATTGCCCAAAACACAAGTTGCCACTATTTTGTTTACAGAATGTCAATGAAGAAAATGAATTTACTTTTTGGAAAAAGATAGGAAATTGATTTTTAGCAAGTTTGTCTCAGGAACAGACTCAAAAGCTAACGAGTCTTCTGCCATGTCTTAAACTGCTTCTACAGTAAACCCCGTGGCAAAGTACTTCCTTACTCCATAGATGTAGTTACAGTCTGGGCACATTAGGCTTTGACGCAGAGAATGACATGTAGGGCCTCTTACTAAGACAATGAACTTATACCGTAAGCACAGGTGACTTAGTAAGGTTCAACCAGGAATTCCAAAGGGGCGTTCCATGTCTCCCCAGGTGCTAGCATCACTCCATAATGGTGGCGGCGCAGCAGTAACCATATACTGTACTGAAGACTGTGCGTCACGCATAATTCTTAGTGCTTTGCAAGTACTAACTCATTTAAATCTCATAACACCCTGTATTATTATTAACCTTGTTTCACAAATATGGAAACTGAGACAGAAAGAGATTACATTTATATGTGTGGGTCCAGGATTGAAGCCCAGGTGGCTTAGCTTTGGAGTCAAATTCTTAATGATAACGTTATAAAAATCTGAAGATCTTCATGTACTGTATATATTGCTTTAGCATAAAACATCTTTTTATTTTGCTCATTATTCTGAAGATACCCAGCAGCACAAAAATTTTAAAACAATGAAAGATGGACTTTTAAAAAGATCTACTAAATCTAAATCTAAACATCCTCTTTATTCTTAGTGAAATATTCAAAATATTGTGGTGCCCCCAAATGTCTCCATATGTCAGTATCAATGACTCAATCAGTATGTAATAAATGAATATTAGTTGGATTAAAGACCAGAAGTGGGTAAATTCTAGCCCCTTTCAATTCTTAAAATTCTATGATGCTAAACACTGGGAGAGGTAAAGAAAACTCATACTTATTTACACAAAAACGAGAAACCAGGAAAGCAAACTATCAATATAAAAATAATTAGCCCAGAGAAACGGAGATTGTGCGGGACTCCAGCTGGGAGATGATCTAACATGTGGAGACCAGCGTGATGAACTGAGCGTGGAGTGCTTCCCTGCGAGAGGGGACCCTGGGAGACAGGCACAGGCAGCCCTTAGCTCCATTCAGAGAGCAGTCAAGCCTGCCTAATGAAAGAATGGAATAAAATGAGCTGGGGTAGCTTGAGCTACAAAGATTCATCAGCCACAACTTCAAGGAGCTCACAAGTTAGTAGGAAAAGAAATATGTGAAACAAACAGTACAGTGTTAGAAATGCAATCAATAAAGCTTTGTACAAGGTATAATGTAGCACAGAGTATAGAGTATGACCTTTACCTGGGAGGAAGGAAGCAGACATAAGGAAAGAATTCACAAAGAAGGCATAACTTGGGAAAAAACTGGGATAGGCAGAAGGGAGGGTAAAGAATTTTATGAGGGGAAATAGCAGAATCATTAACAAATCTCAGCAGCTGTTTGATCTCTTATAAGAAGTCTTGAACCATATGACCGTGACCACTAGCATTTCCACTTCTCTTCACTACTGCACCAAATCACATACAAGACCTTAACTCTGGCAACTGGTCTGGCATCTGTGCCTGGTTCTTTAAGAACAGTTCCCAAAACAAAGAAATCATAGTACACAAAGTTCTTTTATAGAATAAATACCTGGTCTTAATAGTAATTAATTACTAATAAAATCTTATCATGAATAGCACATTATCGTTTACAGAATACTTTCATATAGAGGGTATCCCCAAAATATGTATACACATTTGATAGCTGATAGTTCGATTGATGTGTCTTTCTTTTAAGATTTAACCCATTGGAATTAATAATTATTCAAAGTATATATACATTTTGGGGGGAACACCCTGTATATAATAAGCTTAGAAACTTGCAGACATACTGGGAAATTGGTTACAGATTGTGGGTAGGTGACAATGGACACCTCCAGTCTCAAGGAAGCTCATTTGTTTACCTCAGAAAAAATATTACCATGTTCTGTGTGCTGCTATGCACAAAAGGTTAGAAAGCACAACTAGGATTTGTTGATCATCGACTGTCCAAAGACTGGCCCTGAAATCCCTTCTTCTGTCCATGCTTACAATGGATATCAGAAAAAGTAACAGAGGATTGGGGGAGGGGGTGGGGGAGGAAGGAGGGTCTACAGTGCAGCTGACAATATTTTTGTGCTTTTTCGCCCCAGAGAGTACTAGGTCACACTGGAATTGGGAGCGTCACACCGTGGACTCATTCTGAATTTCATGGCCTCCTGAGGAAACGGGACACACATAAGGTAAACAGCAAACCAAACCCAATCGTCTATGAGAACAAAGTTAGCGATTAAGATCTTATAACATACACTAGGCCAGTGATGGCGAACCTTTTGAGCTTGGCGTGTCAGCATTTTCAAAAACCCTAACTTAACTCTGGTGCCATGTCACATATAGAAATTTTTTTATATTTGCAACCATAGTAAAACAAAGATTTATATTTTTGATATTTATTTTATATATTTAAATGCCATTTAACAAAGAAAAATCAACCAAAAAAATGAGTTCGCGTGTCACCTCTGACACGCATGTCATAGGTTCGCCATCACTGCACTAGGCACTTAATAAATAAACACATTACCAAGAAAGCATATATTTCTTAAGTTTGCCTGCTTTACATAAAACGCTTTTATCTTGCAAAGAGCATGATTTTTGTAAATTGACACTAATATTAATTAAGCATGGCATTGTATCAAATATGTGGCTAAACAAATACAGAGTATAGGAGTCCTTATGAATTCCTCTACCCGATATATATTTTTTTATTATTTTTTTATTGACTTCAGAGGGGGAGAGAAAGGGAGAGATAGAAACATCAATGATGAGAGAGAATCACTGATCAGCTACCTCCTGCAGGCCCCCACTAGGGCTCAAGCCCACAACCCGGGCATGTCCCCTTGACTGGAATCAAACCTGGGACACTTCAATCCACAGGTCAATGCTCTATCCACTGAGCCAAACCAGCTAGGGCTACCCAAAATATTTCCATTCAACAAATCAATGAACAAAACAAGTACTTTACCAAAGAGATTCAAACTTTAAAAGAGAACCAATCAGAAATCTCGGAAATGAACCAAGCAATTAAGGGGATTAAGAGTGAGCTATTGCCAGGCTTGTGCGGCTCAATGGTTGAGTGTCGAACTATGAACCAGGAGGTCAGGGTTCTATTTCCGATCATGGTACATGCCTGGGTTATGGGCTCAATCCCTAGTGGGAGTGTGCAGCAGGCAGCCAATCAATGATTCTCTCTCATCATTGATGTTTCTATTCCTCTCACCATCTTCCTTCCTCTCTATAAAATCAATAAAAAAACACATATTAATTAAAAAA
Organism: Myotis lucifugus; assembly: GCF_000147115.1. Classification (NCBI taxonomy): domain Eukaryota; kingdom Metazoa; phylum Chordata; class Mammalia; order Chiroptera; family Vespertilionidae; genus Myotis; species Myotis lucifugus. The sequence continues at coordinate 265,680 of NW_005871496.1, forward strand.
AAAAGAGTGAACTACTGAGCATAGAAAACAGAGCCAACCAGATGGAGGAAAGAATTAGTGATATCAAGATAGGAATCTAGGAATGACACAGAGGGAAGAAGAGAGAGACCTGAGCATAAAGAAAAATGAAAGAGCTCTATGAGAATTATCTTAGTCCAACAGAAAAAGCAATATTAGCATAATAGGCATTTTGGAAGAAAATGAGAGGGAGAAGGGAATGGAGAGTCTATTCAAGCACATAGTGGACAGAAGTCCAAACCTATGAAAGAACTAGAACCTTGAATCCAAGAAGCAAACAGAACACCTAGTTACCTCAATCCAAAGAAGCCCTCTCCAAGGCACTTCTCCAGGGTTGTGAAGAACTGGGGCGGGAACCGGGTGAAGGGGGCCAATGGGGGGGGGGGGGGGAGAATATCTGTAATAGTCTCACCCATGAAGATTTTTTAAATTAAAAATAAATAATAAGTTAAAAATGACAGGGTGAAAGAAGAAATAAAAGGTGAGATCAAAATATATATAAACAAATGAGAATGACAATACAACATATCTAAACTTCTGGGATGCAGCAAAAGCAGTAATAAGAGGGAAGTTCATAACATTACAGGCCTATCTCAAGCAACAAGAGAAATCCCAAGTAAATAACCTAACATCACATCTTACAGAACAAGAAAAAGAAGAACAAAAGCAACCCAAAGTCAGCAAAAGAAAGAAAATAATTTAAAAATTAGAGCAGAATTTAATGAAATAGAGAACAAAAAGACTATATAAAAATTAATAAAACAAAGAGCTGGTTCTTTGAAAAGATTAATAAAATTGACAACCCACTGCCTAGACACACTAAGGAAAAAAGGGAAAAGACTCATATAAACAAAGTAAAAAATGAGAGAGAAGTCACCACAGACATCACAGATATGCAAAGTATCATACTAGAATATTATGAAAGATTATATGCCATCAAATTCATTAACCTAGATGAAATAAATACGTCCCTAGAACTATATAACCTTCCTAGACTAAATCATGATGAATTGGAAAATCTAAATAGAACAATAAACAGAGAGGAAATTGAAACCATAAAAACCCTCCCAAAAAATAAAAGTCCAGAACCAGATGGCTTCACCAATGAATTCTACCAAACGTTCAAAGAAGATTTAAAACTGATTCTTCTCAAACTCTTCCAAAAAAATTGAAAAAAGAGACAATACTTCCTAACACACTTTATGAGGCCTATATAACCCTGATATCAAAACCTGGCAGGATAACACAAAAAAAGAAAACTACAGACCAATATTCAATGAATACAGATGCAAAAATCCTAAACAAAATACTAGCAAATTGAATACAACAGTACATAAAAAAAATAATACATCACGATCAAGTGGAGTACATTCCAGGAGCACAAAGATAGTTCAACATACACAAATCAAGCAATGTAATACACCACATTAACAAAAGAAATCATAAAAATCATACGATCTTATCAATAAATGCAGAAAAAGCATCTGATAAGATACAGCATCCATTTATGATTAAAACACTCAATAAAATAGGAATAGAAGGAAAGTACTTCAACATAATAAAAGCCATATATGATAAACCTTCAGCTAATATCATACTCCATGGTGAAAAACTCATCTTTCCTCTAAGATCAGGAACAAAACAAGGATGTCCATTCTCATCACTGCAAGTCATAGCCAGAGCAGTAAGGCAAGAGAAATAAATAAAAGGCATCCAAATAGGTAAGGAAGAAGTCAAACTGTCACTTTTTGTGGACAACATAATTCTGTATATAGAAAACCCTAAAGACTCCACCAAAAAATATTGGAAACAATAAACAAATATAGTAAAGTTGCAGCATACAAAAATCAATGTACCAAAATCCATTGCTTTCCTGTATACAAACAACAAAACTTTCAGAAAAAGAAATGACAAAACAATTTCTTTTGCAATTACAACCAAAAGAATAAAATATATAGGAATAAACTTAACAAAGAACGTGAAAAACCTACATACTAAAAATTACAAAGCATTATTAAAAGAGACTGAAAAAGATACAACTAAATGGAAAAATATTCTAGGTTCATGGATTGGAAGAATCAACTTTGTTAAAATGGCCATATTACCCAATGCAATCCCCATCAAAATCCCAATGCCATTTTTTAAAGAGAGAGAACAAGAAACAATCAGATTTGTATGGAACCACAAAAGACCTCGAATAGTCAAAACAGTCCTGAGAAAAAAGAACCAAGCTGGAGATATCCTGCAACCTGCCTTCAAATTATACTACAGAGCTATGACATCAAAACAGCATGATATTGGCAGAGAAACAGACACACAGATCAATGGAACAGAATAGAGAGCCCAGCTATAAAACCACATGTATATGAACAGATAATTTTTGACAAAGGAACCAGAAACACACAATGGAGTAAAGATAGTCTCTTCAATAAATGGTGCTGGGAAAACTGGAAAGCCACATGCAAATGAATGAAAATGGATTACAGTTTCTCCCCATGTACAAAAATTAACTCAAAATGGATCAAAGACCTAAATATAAGACCCAAAGCAGTAAGTTACATAGAAGAAAATATAGGCACCAAACTTATGGATCTTGGTTGTAGAGAACATTTTATGAACTTGACCTCAAAGGCAAGGGAAGTAAAGGCAAAAATAAATGAATGGGACTGTATCAAACTAAAAAGCTTCTGCACAGAAAAAGAAACTGACAACAAAACAAAGAGGCAGCCAGCTAGATGGGAGGTGACATTAGCAAACAGTAGCTCCGAGGACCTGAATAGAGGACCTGAACATACACACCCCTCCCAAGACCTACGAACAGCCAATAGATACATGAAAAGATGTTCAACCTCACTGGCAATTAGGGAAATACAAATCAAAACTACAGTGAGCTACCACCTCACACCTGTTAGAGTGGCCGTTATAAAAAAGACAAGCAATAACAAGTGTTGGAGAGGTTGTGGGAAAAGGGAACCCTCATTCACTGCTGGTGGGAATGCAGACTGGTACAACCATTATGGAAAGTGGTCTGGCAATTCCTCAAAAAATTAAAAATAAAGCAACCATATCATATGTTTACCACCCCAAGTGAAGTCTCCTTCCCCCCTATACCTTCTATCTCCCTCATCCCTCTGGCAATCACCATACTATTGTCTGTGCCCATGAGTCTTTCTTTTTCCCTTTGCTTAATCCCTTCACCAATCTTACCACCCCCAACTCCCTCCTGTCAGACAAGCTAGCAATTTGTTCTCTGTATACATGTCTGTCTCCACTTTGTTAGTTTTATGTTGTTCATTAGATTTCACATATGATCAAAATCATATGGTACTTGTCTTTTCTGACTTATTTTATTTAGCATAATGCTCTCCAGGTCCGTTCATGCTGCTGCAAAAGGTAAGATTTCCTTATTTTCTTACAGCTGAGTAGTATTCCATTGTGTAAATGTACCAAGGCCTTTTTACCCATTCATGAACTCATGGACAACTGGGATGCTTCCAAATCTTAGCTATTGTAAATAACACTGCAATGAACACAAGGGTGCTTAATATTCTTTCAAATTAGTGGTTCAAATTTCCTTAGATAAATTCCTGTAAGTGGAATACCTGGGTCATAAGGCAGTTCTATTTTTAATTTTTTAAGGTAACTCCATACTGCTTTCCACAGCGGCTGTGGGAATATGCATTCCCACCAACAGTGCACAAGGGTTCCCTTTTCTCCACATCCTTGCCAACACTTGTTTGTGGATTTATTGATTACAGCTATTCTGACAGGTGTGGGGTGAAATCTCATTGTCACTTTATTTTGCGTTTCTCTGATTAGTGATGTGGAGCATCTCTTCATGTGGCTATTAGCCTTAGTTTTTGCCTCCTTAGTCCTCTTTGGAGAAATGTCTATTTAAGTCCTTTTGTCCAATGTTGTTTATTTGTTTGTTTTTGGTGAATTTTGTAAGTTCTTTATAAATTTTGGATATTAACGCCTTGTCAGATGTATTATTGGTGAATATGTCCTCCCATTCAGTGGGTTGTCTTTTCATTTTGTTGATGGTTTCAACTCCTGTGCAAAAAATTTTTAATGTCACCCCATTTGTTAATTTTTTTCTTTTGTTTGCCTTGCCTGAAATGTATCAGAAAAAATATTGCTGAGAGAAATGTCTGAGATTTTACTGCCTATGTTTTCTCCTAGGATTTTTATGGTTTTGAGTCTAACATTTAAGTCTTTTCTTCTTTTTGACTGTATCCTTGATTGTGTAAGGTGGTGGTCTAGTTTCTTTTCTTTTCTTTTTTTTTTTTTTTTGCACTTATCTGTCCAATTTTCCCAACACTATTTACTGAATAGTCTATCTTCACCCCATTATATGTTTTTGCCTCCTTTGTCAAATATCAATTGACTATAAAGGCATGGGTTTATTTCCAGGCTCTCTATTCCACTGGTCCATATGTCTGTTTTTATGCCAGTTCCATGCTGTTTTGATTATTATGACCTTATACTTTGAAATCAGGTAGCATGATTCCTACAACGTTGTTCTTCTTTCTGAAGATTGCTGTGGCTATTCGGTGTCTTTTGTGGTTCCATATAAATTTTTGGAGTACTTGTTCTAGTTGCTATCTTGCTAGGAATTCTGTTGAATCTATAGATTGCTCTGGGTAGCATGGACATTTTAATGATGCTAATTGTTTCTGTCCATGAACACAGTATGTGCTTCCACTTACTTGTATCTTTTTTTAAATTTTATTTTAGAAAGAGCAGAAGAGAGGGAAGAGAGAATAACATCAATGTGAGAGAGAAATATTGATCAGTTGCCTCCCACACGTGGCCCCACTGGAATTGAACCTACAACCTGAGTACGTGCCCTGGCCGGAATCAAAGCGACATTTCAGTGTACAAGGTGATGCTCCAAACAACTGAGTCACACCAGCCAGGGCTATTTGTATCTTCTTCAGTTTCTTCTGTCAGTGTCTTATAATTTTCCTAGTACAGGTCTTTTACATTCTTGGTTAAATTTATTCCTAGGTATTTTATTATTTTTCAAGCAATTGTAAATGGGAATGTTTTCTTAGTTTCCCTTTCTGATGGTTGATGGTTTATTGATACATAAAAATAAAAATAATTTCTGGATATTTCTTTTGTATCCTGATACTTTATTGAATTCATTTATCAGTTCTAGTAGTTTTTTGGTGGAATCTTTAGGGTTCCCTATGTACAGTATCATGTAATCTGCCAATAACGACAGTTTTAATTCTTCCTTTCCAGTTTGGAAGCCTTTTATTTCTTCTTGTCTGATTGCTGTGGCTAGGACTTTCAGTATTATGTTGCAAAAGAGTGTAAAAGAAAACATCCCTGTCTTGTTCCCAATCTTAAGGGAAATACTAGTAGGCTTTGCCCATTAGTGTGATGTTGACTGTGGGTTTCTCATATATGGCCTCTATTATGTTGAGGTATTTCTCTCTAGTCCCACTCTGTTGAGCTTTTATCATACTAGTAAATGAGTGCTAGAGTTTATCACATGCTTTTTCTGCATCTATTGATATGATCACATTGTTTTTTCCTTCATTCTGTTTATTTGGTATATCACGTTTATTGATTTGTGGATACTGTACCAACTTGCAATCATGTGTATGATCTTTTTCATGTATTGCCAGATATGGTTTGCTAATGTTTTGTTGAGGACTGTAGCATCTATGTTCATCAGGGATACTGGCCTATAATTTTTTTTCTTTGTAGTGTTGTTATCTGCTTTTGGAATTAGGATAATGCTGGCCTCATAAAATGAGCTTGGAAGTCTTCCCTCCAATTGATTTTTTTTTTTTTTACTAGTTTGAGGATAGATGCTAATTATTCTTTAAAATTTGGTAAAATTCACCTGTGAGGGCACCCAATTCAGGATATTTGTTGTTAGTTTTTTTGTTTTGCTTTGTTTTTATTACTGCTTCAATTTCACTAGTTGTAGTCTGTCTATTCAGATTCTCTGATTCTTCCTGATTCATTTTGGAAGACTGTGTATTTCTAGGAATTTACCATTTCTTCCAGATTGTCCAATTTGTGGGCAGATAGTTGTTTGTAATATTCTTACAATCCTTTGTACTTCTTTGGTATCAGTTGTTACTTCACCTCTTTCATTTCTGATTTTCTTTATTTGGGTCCTCTCTCCTTTTTTTTCCTGATGAGTCTGGTTAAAGGTCTGTAAATCTTGTTTATCTTTCCAAAGAACCAGCTCTTGGTTTCATTGATATTTTGTATTGTGTTTTATCCTCTATGATTTCATTTATTTCTGCTCTGATCTTTGTTATTTCCTTTTTTCTACTCACTTTGGGCTTTGTTTGCTGTTCTTTTTCAAGTTTCTTTAAGTGTACAAATTAGATTATTTACTTGATATTTTTCTTGTTTCTTGCAATAAGCCTTTAATGCTATGAATTTCCCTCTCAGGACTTCTTTCACTCTTCCATAGATTTTGGGTTGTTGTGTTCTCATTTTCATTTGTTTCAAGGTATCTTTTAATTCTTCCTTGATCTCATTGTTAGCCCATTCACTGTTTAGCAACATGTTATTTAGCCTCCAAGTCTGTGTGTTTTTAGTTTTTTCTTGTGATTGATGTCTAGTTTCAAGCATTATGGTCAGAGAAGATGCTTGATATAATCTCAGTATTCTTAAATTTAATGAGACTTGTTTTGTGTACTAACATATGGTCTAAATATGGACATAAAGAAAGAGATTGACAGTAATACTAGTACAGTCAGGAGATTTTAACACCTACTGACAACAATGGATAGATCTTCCAGAGAGAACTCAACAAGGATACAGTGGCCTTAAATGACACACTAGATGGGATGGATTTAATTGACATCTTCAAAGCATTTCACCCCAAAGCAGAATACATATTCTTTCGAAGTGCACATGGAACATTTTCTAGGAGAGACCACATGTTGGAAGATGCTTTGAAAAGAGAGGCGGATTGGGCAGAAAAGCATTAGCAAGATGCAAAAGAAAAGGGTCAGCACTAAGTGGTTTAACAAGTAAGTTCAAAATAGCATCTAAAGAAGTCAATATCTAAGAAAACGGTACAAAGCCGAAACCGGTTTGGCTCAGTGGATAGAGCGTCAGCCTGCGGACTGAAAGGTCCCAGGTTCGATTCCGGTCCAGGGCATGTACCTGGGTTGCGGGCACATCCCCAGTAGGAGATGTGCAGGAGGCAGCTGATCGATGTTTCTCCCTCATCGATGTTTCTAACTCTCTATCTCTCTCCCTTCCTCTCTGTAAAAAACCAATAAAAAAAAAAAGAAAAAGAAAACGGTACAAGGAAAGAATGATGATTGTTTTTGAAATAAAATAAAAGCAGGCAGCAGAAGTTATTCCAAGGAAAAATTTTAACTTATGTTGGGAAATTAACCTATGGAAAGTGAAATATTCCTTGCAGAGAAGATTAGACAATGTGGACAAAGAACTTTGCAGTGGGCTGAATTGTTTGGTTAAAAGGAGGCAGAAAGCTGAATGCATTTCAAGATGAATTTTCTTAATGAAGTCTATGTTACTCTTTCCTGGAGTGCGAGGTCACAGGTAAAAATAACAGCCTCACAGGACTGTGCTCTTCCAAAAACAGCATTTATCAGGGAGCCTGTGTACTGTTAAGCACATTTAAATGCAGCACCTAGAACACTCAACGCATTTTAAAGCACCAGCAGGAAAGAGAGCTAACGTCAATTGGCACAGCATAACTTTCTTAAACTTCCCCAGTGAAGATTTATTGCATTGTGTATCTTGTTCACTATACAATGGTAGTGTTGTTCTTGCTGAACACAGTTAGCAACAGTTCATATTTTAAACTGTCTTCAATTAAATTAATATGGCCCAAGGCCTAATAATATATCCTACAGTAGCAGAGTTTGAGTGAACCAAGGAAACACAGTCACATTTGAAAAACCATCCTAAATTCCTCCTCTTTTATCTCCCAGTTATTTGGTAATGAAGTCTAAGGAAGCAATTTCCATTATCAGATAGCATCTTACCCTTCCTATTGCTAAACTCTTATATCTTAGATGCCAGTAGTGTGAGTTAATTGTCAAGACATACATCTTGTCAAACCATTCATTTCTAGTCTGAATGGTTATGACACCACACTGGGCTGTCTTCTCTATGGCAACCCAGAGTTAAAGAGCCAGCTTCCCTGTGTCTATCAGGAACCCTGTGTCACGTACCTTCTGAGGGGTTTTCCTAATCGCAGTTGTACAGGTTGTTAATATGGAGAACTTAATATGAGTCCTTCATATTAAGAAGTCATCACATTTTCAAATCAAATATTTTATTTCCATAATAAATATTTGCATTTCATGTGCTAAACAGTAAAATTTAAGTAACTTAAATTGCTCCCTTGGAAAGTCTAATGGTAAACATTAATTTTCAAATATCTGATATTTATTTTAAGGATGGGAGTGAATCAATTGATAAATAACACTATCATAGAAAATAAAAAACTGCCGAGACCGGTTTGGCTCAGTGGATGGAGCGTCGGCCTGCGGACTGAAGGGTCCCGGGTTCGATTCCGGTCAAGGGCATGTACCTGGGTTGCGGGCACATCCCCAGTGGGAGATGTGCAGGAGGCGGCTGATCGATGTTTCTCTTTCATCGATGTTTCTGACTCTCTATCTCTCTCCCTTCCTCTCTGTAGAAAATCAATAAAATATATTAAAAAAAAAATAAAAAATAAATAAATAAAAAACTACTTCATTAAAATATATTATATGGATTACTATATATCATATGTACATTAATATTTCTCACATTACATGTTAAAAACACAACTATATGATGTATATGCTTAAATAACAGTCAATATTTAATAAGATTGTCCATCCTTCCCTTTAGCAGGATTGCATACATTGCAAATTCTGACCTATGATAGTTCTAAATTGACATTCCTATACAAGTCAAGAATTTCACTTTAAATTTTTAACCATTAAAATAATTTTAATCATTTAATTTAATCATTTGACTTATTAAGCAAAAATCAACTTATTACACTATTGAGCCCTCCTTTGATCTAATGACAATATTACTTTTGAGAAATTAATGACCCCTAATTAACTATCAGAGACCCAAAAGACTCTCCAGACATCAGCTATAGTTTCATTTGAAAAGATTTGCATAAATCTTTTTAGAAAAATAACAGACCCTGAGAAACTCCATGTAGAAAATCACAAGGATGAGATTTATGACATGAGAAAATGAATGGAGAATGTAGACTGCTGGAAGGACCTAAAATGTTAATTGATAATAACTTCATGCTAAAAATAATTATCCCTCCACATTCAAAAGCCCTCTGGAATTTTCCTGAGGTCTCTGGGTCAGAGATTTCTATAGAGATCACATTGGCATTCTTTGGAACACAGTCAAAGAAAACCCCTCCAGCCTAGCTGGTGTGGTTCAGTGGTTGAGCATCAACGTATGAACCAGGTGGTCATAGTCAGGGCACATGCCCAGGTTGCGGGCTCGATCCCCAGTGTGGGGCATGCAGAAGGCAGTCGATCAATGGTTCTCTCTCTCATCATTGGTGTTTTTCTCTCTCTCCCCCTCTCCTTTCCGTTCTCTGAAATCAGTAACAATGTCAATAACAATAACAATAAATCAAATCAAATCAAAACAATAAATCAATAACAATAAATCAAATGTAATTTTCTGAATAGAATATGGCACAGAATAAAGAGCTCAGTGTAGGGAAGAAAAAAAAACTAACATATACACTAGCAGAATCTTTTCCCCTCTGAAAAAATTCTCGTAGAAACTTTAATACATTAGTCAGGAAGAGAAAAAGAGCCTCTTCTTGCTAACCCTGGGTTCAGAGACAGACAAAACTCTTTAGAACTCTAGGGCTCAGAAGGACAATTTGGAAATTGTCAGGAGAGCAAAAAGAGCACTGAATTGAGAGGTGGGATCTAGAGTTCAATTCTCAAATCCATTTCTAAGAAACGTTTGTGACCTTGGGCCAATCACCTTACCTCTCATAGTCCTCAGTGAACTCACCTATTAAATAAAAGGTGTGCCTGTTTGTGACTTGAAAGCAGAGTTATCAAAACAAGGCTATACTGATTCCTAATTAGAACTCTGAGAGATTATTTGGGTTTGCCTTTAAATATACGTGGGGAAATTTCTAATATGTGGGACAGGAACCATGTGTTAGAGTCTTCAAAGAAAAATAAATGTAGGAAGTTCTGACCCTCATCTCCCTAAATCTCTGGTTTTTAACCGAAAAAGGATAAAGAAAGCTAGAGTTTCTTTGTCCTTTGGTTCCTCCAAAGTAGGTCAGGTCTGTGTGTAATTATTGGGTTTCATATTCCTTAAGAAAAGGAAGAGATGTCAATGCATGGGGATTTTTAATAAATAGCAGACTCTGGCAAGAGAGTACCTCAGCTGCTGACCAAAAAATAAACGAAGAAATAGCCTTTTGTTTTGAACAATAGTAAACCAATTCTAAGACAGAATAAGAGGCGTGATTTCTTTTTTTTTTTAAATATATTTTATTGATTTTTTACAGAGAGGAAGGGAGAGGGATAGAGAGTTAGAAACATCGATGAGAGAGAAGCATCGATCAGCTGCCTCCTGCACACCCCCTACCGGGGATGTGCCTGCAACCAAGGTACATGCCCTTGACTGGAATCGAACCTGGGACCCTTCAGTCCACAGGCCGACACTCTATCCACTGAGCCAAACCAGTCAGGGCAGGCGTGATTTCTTATTCTAAGGCTACAGCCATTAAACTTGAACCTGTAGATAAAATACTTCAACTTTCATCTTCTTCTTAGGCATGCTCCCTATTTAACAAGATTGACATAAAGAAACTGAAAAACTTAAAAATATACCTACTGGAGGGTTTTACATGCAAGAATACCTATCAAACGTTTAAAAAATAATATGTGCATTATCAAAATTATTTCCTTAGAAAAGAATCCCCATAGGGTTCCTTTCAACAACACGCTCATCGAAATTTTTACTGTGAAATATGTCCCACCTCAAGGTACCCGCTATCCTAAAACTTATGTTGTAATTCCTTTACTTTTCTTTACAATCTTACCATATAAGTATCACCAGACAACATATTATTTAGATTTGCCTACTCTTAAACTTTATGAAAATAGGATTATATTATTATGTTAACTGTCTTTTTTTATCCTTATTATAGTTATAACTAGAGGCCCGATGCACGAAAATTTGTGCACTCAGGGGGTCCCTCAGTCCTGCCTGTGCCCTTTCACAGTCCAGGACCCCTCGGGGGATGTCCCCCTGCTGGCTTAGGCCCACTCCGGGCCTAAGCTGGCAGTCTGACATCCCTCTGGCAGCCCGGGAGCCCTAGAGGGATGTCCGACTAACAGCTTAAGCCACAGTCTGACATCCTTAGCATTGCTGAGGAGGCGGGAGAGGTTCCCACCACAACTGCCACATTCACAGCCATCAGCCTGGCTTTTGTGGCTGAGCGGAGCTCCCCCTGTGGGAGCGCACTGACTACCAGGAGACAGCTCCTGCGTTGAGCATCTGACCCCTCATGGTCAGTCATGTCACAGCGACCAGTCGTACTCCATAGTTCCGCTGTTAGGGTCAATTTGCATATTACCCTTTTATTACATAGGATATTCCTCCATGAAGGATTAATGTAGTGTTACCTAATTTGCTTCATGCTAAAGAGTAATCCTTTTATGAGCATACCAAATTTATTTATTGCTTTATAGTTGGTAAGATACTTGAGTTGTTTATATATCTAGCAATTAAGAACAGTGCTTTAAGTATTTTTGTATATGTCTTCTGGGCCATGAGTGCAAGAGTTTCACTAAGGTTACTTAGGAATCACTTGTAAAGTCAAAATGGTTGGACCCAACTGTGAGACTCTTTCCACTGTTCTATATCATCTCCAACAACTGTTATTTTTTCATTTTTCCCAATCTGGTGTGGATGAGAAACAAATAGTTACTCACTGTTTTGTTTTTTTAATGTGCTTTTATTTATTTTTGAGGGAGAGAGGAAGGGAGAAGGAGAGAGATAGAAACATCAATGAGAAACACTGATCGGCTGCCTCCTCCACGCCCCCTACTGGGGATCAAGCCCACAACCCAGGCATGTGCCCTGACTGGGAATCGAACTGCAACCTCCTGGTGCACAAGACAACACTCAATTCACTGAGCCACACTGGCTGAGCATTACACACTCTTTTAATATGCATTTCCTCAATTATTAAAAAGTTGAGGATCTTCTCATATGATAATGGAACCATTTGTTTCTGCATCTGTGAAATAAACTTATTCATGAGTTTCCTATTTCCTTTTTTCCTATCTTTTCTTAATTTGATAAGTTCTTTAATATTCTGGTTAACAAACTTGGTCAGTACATCTTCTCAAGTTTGGCTTATCTTTACCCTGTTTTTATGGAGTCGTCATCTTTTTTTTTTAGTAAATTTTTTATTAAACTATAACATATACACAGAAATGTAGCTGAATTATAATCCACATACACAAAAGCAATTTCAGGTTCTTAATAATTATGGAGAATGTAAGAGAAAGATCAAAAAGTCTAAGAACTGCTAAATCAGAAGTATATGGTATCTTGTCATCTTCTATGTCACTAAAATTCTTATGTCCCAGCTCTTCTTTTTCTGTAGTAAATTCTGGAAATTTTCTTCAGATCTATCTGTCTTCCAGTCCACTCTTCAATTCCACCTAATCTGATCATCAGTCCACCACTGTTTTTCATTTATGGTTTTTTTCTTTCTAGAAATGCTACTAGAAGAGATCTTCTTTAACATCTTCCTCATCAATTTTGTAGTTCTCTTCATCTGTTTTAATCCCCTCCTTTATTTCTTTTAATATCTATAGTCTTTTCAAGACTGATATTTACTGCTGGTGTTTCATTTATCTATCACTGTGTAACAAACCACAACAAAACTTAGTGGCTTAAAATAACCACCACTTATTTTGCCCACAAATGTGCAATTTGTCCAGGGCACTGAACGGACTGCTTGTCTCTGCTCCCTGTGGCATCACCTGGGGCAGCTGCACAGGAGTTGGAGGGCCCACTTGCAGGGCTGGCAAGCCAGCACTGGCTGTCGGTGGGGAACTGAGTTGGTGCTATGGACCCTGCATGGGATTATTCACAGCATAGAAATGGGTTCAGGAAAATATGGAAGAAATGTGGGCATTTGTATGTCTTAGCCTCAGAAATTACATAATAGCACTTCTGTATAATCTTTGGGTCAAAGCAGTGACAAAGGCCTGCCCAAGTTTTCTGGAACAGAACAGATTCTAGTCTGTGAATAGTGAGGTTCTACAAGAGCACATGTGGTGGAAATATGGTGGCAGCCATCACTGGAAAACACAATCTGGCCCTAGCTGATTTGGCTCAGTGGATAGAGCGTCGGCCTGCTGACTGAAGGGTCCCAGGTTCAATTCCGGTAAAGGGGGGGCATGTACCTTGGTTGTGGGCGCATCCCCAGTAGGGGGTGTGCAAGAGGCAGCTGATCGATGTTTCTCTCTCATCGATATTTCTAACTCTCTATCCCTCTCCCTTCCTCTCTGTAAAAAACTCAATAAAATATATTTTTTTAAAAAGAAGAAAACACAATCTGTCACATCTAACTCAGTTGCTTATTCTCTTGAGCAAATTCACATTTCTTGCAACTTTATGTATAGAAATTCTGTCAGGCATGTCTATAAAGTGTGTTTCAAATCAGAGATTTGAATTTGATTCTCCCAGACACGGGGAATCACAACCAACTGGAGTACTTTCAGCTTAGAGGTTTCTGAGCCTCACGGTAATATGGAATCTGGTTGCAAATCCATGTGAGTGCAGGCATCTGCGTAGGCAGTTTCAGGGGAGACTTTCCGCCACCTCTACCAGACCCAAGACGTTAGCAAACAGTCATCTTTATGCCGGGGCATCTTTTATCCTACTCATCCACTGAGGGAGTCACCTTTCTGGGGCCAGTCTCCAGCAGGACCTCCCATTCTGCTTGGACACTATTCTTTTATTCTGACCCTTCCCTTTTGCTCTAATCCAGCGTTTCTCAACCTGTGGGTCGCGACCCCTTTGGCGGTTGAATGACCCTTTCACAGGGGTCGCCTAAGACCATCCTGCATATCAGATATTTACATTATGATTCATAACAGTAACAACATTACAGTTATGAAGTAGCAACGAAAATAATTTTATGGTTGGGTCACAACATCAGGAACTGTATTTAAAGGGCCAGAAGGTTGAGAAGCACTGCTTTAATCCGTAAGAAACCCTCAGGATTAATACCACCTTCAGTGCATACTCTACCTTATGAAATCATGCTGTCCAGTTCCTTCAAGGTCTTTAATTGCTTTTCTTACATGAGCGCCAGCATGTTACATATATTGTATATGTATTCACATATTTTTTTCCTCCATTTAAAAATGTTCTGACCAGACACGGGAGTCTCTCTGCACATCTAATCTATCACATTACTAAATAGAATTACTCATCATTCATTTTAAGCTATTTCTCTTATTTAAAAGTTATAATTTCAGGAATACAACTATATTTTTACAAGGCAGCTATGTAAAATAGCATATATCACTTAGATGAAGTGATTTGGAAAATGTCTATAATTAATACTAGTACACTTCCTATAAGCAAATAATCTGAGTGGACTTAAACTTATTAGACACAGTAACTTCTGCCCTAGGCTCTTCATATCCTTTAAATTCTATTGATGTCTGTGTGCCCCTGTACATATTTTAAACATAGTTTAACACTGTACCACAAAAAGGGAAATTTTATTGATTTAAAGGAAAAGAAAAGGGGGGAAAAAAACTATTTCTAGAGCCAATGTTTTAAGGTTAAAAAAAAAAAAAAAAGATGCCCTGACCGGTTTGGCTCAGTGGATAGAGCGTCGGCCTGCGGACTGAAAGGTCCCAGGTTCGATTCCGGTCAAGGGCATGTACCTTGGTTGCGGGCACATCCCAGTGGGAGGTGTGCAGGAGGCGGCTGATCGATGTTTCTCTCTCATGAATGTTTCTAACTCTCTATCTCTCTCCCTTCCTCTCTGTAAAAAATCAATAAAATATATTAAAAAAAAAAAAGATGGGTTCAATGTCTTGTAAGAAGAGATAAATTCAAGTTCTCTTCAGCAAAATGAAAATGAATTAAGTGGACTTCACATGCATTTTTTAAATAAACATTCTTACTGTAAATTACACTCAAGGCTCAAAGGAAGCAGGAGCAGCTCATGAAAAGAAAGAGAGCTGTAAGCTGCCAGGGACAGAGCCTTTAAATGTTAGCTCTCCCCGCCACACTGAGAGCAATGGTAGGTTACCAATTACCATCTTCTCAAGAAGATGACAGCAAACATATCCCAGAGGAGAAAAGGCTGTTCCAACTATTAGTCAGCATAGACAGGATTAAATTGATTTTAGACAGAGAGAGGAAGGGAGAGAGAGAGAGAAAGAAACATTGATGTGAGAGAGAAACATCGATCAATTGCCTCCTGTACATGCCTGACAGGGGATCAAGCCCAAACCTTTTGGTGTACTGGACCACACTCCAACCAACTGAGCCAAACCCAGGGCTATTGTGCTTCATCTTATGCAATATGATCTTTCAAGCTCAGCCTGCTCAACATCAGCAGTCCATGAAGAGAAAATCACATGGAAGCAAATTCCACCAGGTAATTTACCCTATAAATGGCATACATTTCCAGATTCTTCCTCTTTGCTCTCTTTACTTCTCTCTGGGTCACAACAGAACTTGACAGAGGTTAGACTTTACTATGTATAAAGTCTGCAGCCCAGATTAGAAAGCCCAGCAAAGTATGCATTTGGCACAGGCAAAACGATTGCTTTGTCCACTTTTGGGTTTGCTAACTTAGGATATCTACAGTTTCAAAAATGTGTCTAAGACTGTTGAGATGAAAAAGGTCACATAGAGCCCAACACAGGCTTCCAAGTCTTCTGAGACCATTCTCTTCATCCCAAAAAGCTACCAAGGCCATTAGGCAATCTGTGGTTTCTTTTCATAATTAAAGAAATTAATAGCTTTGAATATAAAATTTAGGTAACTTTACTCTGAGGTATACTCCTAGTCTGGATCTTAGTGTTTAGAACCCGAAAGTACCAGTTACCAGACTCCCAAACCGGAATCTATAAGAAGTTCTTTCACTCATTAGCAATCTTTCTTCATAGCACAACTTCAAAAATACCTTTTGTGTTTTCTACTTATGGAAAGAGTGTGCGACAAACCTGACCCTTATTGTATAGTATTTTGTACATGCCATGTTGTTAAATTCATCTATATTGCATTTCATCTCACACCTTGCTAATTTTTTCTTAATATTAAAATCAAAGAATTATGCATCATAACAAGGTAGAGAGTGAGTACACAGGATACACTTAGCAAATGAAATATTATGAAATTTAAAAGGGTTAAACCTGGAAGAAGGAAATGCTCCGCCTGAATTGTAAGTAAATCCAATATATGAAGACTGGGGAGGAGGGGAACAAAGTTACATTCCACAGTTTTAGCAATGTCAACCTAATCCCTAACACAGTAACAAGTAATAAAGATATTGATATAAATTAATTACAGCCTAGAAATTAAATACTTGATCTTACTGGATGAGTTTATCCTTATAAATTTATAAGGGTTTGCTTGTCCATCTGGGCATTAAAATGCTAGTTGGTACAAAGGTTCAGTTATAATTTAATCTGCTATGGTCTGCTTTATATCAAACTCTTTTGGCCTCCCTCCATTTGCTCAACTATACCTTTGAAAGGACCTTCATGTATGTCCAATAGAAACAAACAAGAAACTAAAGCTTGCATTTATTATTCTAAGAAAACTAGGGTTTTCTTTTTATAAAATTTACATCTATTTTGAGCAATAATGAACACACATAAAGAGATGCTAGAGGAAATTAAAAATGGTGGTGGAGTAAGTGCAAGTTATACTGCCACTCTCCCAGGATCAAACTGTAAATACAACTAAAATACAGAAAACCACCCTGAAAAATTAACTAAAGATTAGCTGGAGAGAACCCTGATGACCAAGGATGGAAAGTGGAGACCCCATAGAGACTGGTAGAAAATGCAGAGATGAGAAATGGGTGGCCAGGCTCCCACAGACAGCAGCTAAAAGTCCAGAGGGATATCTCAGCTGTGGCAGGTTCCCACTGAAAACTCTGGGGTCTAAACCCTAAGCTGGGTTCCCCAGTCCAGAGCACCAAAACTGAGAAAGGTGCCCACATAATATCTGGCTTTGAAAAGAGATGCTGTCTGTCAGTGAGAGACAGCTGGAAATACAGCCATCCTCTTAAAGGGCCAATGCACAACATTTCATGTGCACACTCACCTTGGGCTCTGGCAGAGGGAGGGCAGAATGGACTGGAGCTGTGTGAGGAGAGTCCAGGGTTGGGGGATCTGGGGTTGGAGCTCGGAGGGCAGACACCCCAGTTTCCTGTGCTCAGCCATTCCCTAATGCTGCGGAGGAATCTTTCTCTGACCAACCTTTGCTATCCAGGCGGTTTTTGCCGGGGGGGGGGGGGTAGTTGCTGCTCCCTATTGGAAGAACACTCACCCCACACTGTGATGGATTGCCTGAGGCCAATCAAGACTGGTAACAGTGAGACTACAGGCAGAGGCAGGTCTTTGGAGGCTGTCAATCTTTACCTGATCTTCTTCTGGACCTGAGGCTAGGAAAAGCAGACACTGCTGCACATCTTGGTCCTTTCCAAAGGCATCCAGCCCCAGCAGAGGGAGACACAAGCTGTGGATTGCTAATAGCGCCCAATAGAGTACTCAGGGCCAGGGAGAAACAGCATCTGACACTGTCCTGCACTAGAGGTTGGGAGTTGTAGCAGATCTACCTAATACAGAGACACAAATCCAAACAGACAGCCAAAATGGGGAGGCAAAAAACAACCCCCAAATGAAGGAACAAGAGAATTCACCAAAAGAAGAAATGAAATGGAGATATGAAATTTATCTGATTTAGATATCAGAATGACAGCAAAGATGCTCAACAGCATGAGAAAAAAAATATAGTAACTATGAAAACAGAACAGGCAGAAATAAAGAATAACATAGCACTAATAAAGAACACACTGGAAGAAATACACAGCAGATTAGGGGAGGCTAAGGATCGGATCAGTGAATTAGAAGACAGGGTAGAAAAAAAATCATTCAGAGAACCAAAAAGAAAAAACAATTTAAAAAAAACAGCAGGACAACTTAAGGGAGGTGTGGGACAACAATGAAAAGTAACAACATTCGCATAACAGGAGTGCCAGAAGGAGAAAAAAGTGAGCAAGTCTGCAAAGCGCTTTATTTCACTGACTATTTTGAATGATAGTCTTGCTGGATAGAGAACATGCTTGAAGAAATAATGACAGAAAACTTCCGTAACCTACAGGCCAGAAGGTAATGGCTTGCAGTACTCAAGGTAATGAAAAGCAAGGATATGAAACCAAGATTATTAAAGGGTGTCCCAAAATTCATGCAAGAAGTAATTTTGATAGAAAACACAGGTTTACAATTAAAAATTAAAAATTGATTCATAAGGTATACCATATAGGGTTATGTATGGAATAGCATATCGGGTAAAGGGATTATCATGTCGCAATAGCGAGCACCATTAACTGTTATTGTCTGAGCAGCCACATTTTCGAAGAAGAATGTTCCGATGATGCCTCCAGCCCAAAATCCGCACCAAACAGTGACACGCTGTGGATGCATTTGTTTCTCAACAATCACTCGTGGATTTTCTGAACCCCAAATGTGACAATTTTGTCGATTAACCAAGCCATCAAGATGAAAATGAGCCTTATTGCTAAAGATGGTTTTGTTCGAAAAATCAGCATCCACTTGTTGTTGTTCCATTCAACGAACTCTATTCGCTGTGTGTGGTCAGTAGGCTTCAGTTCTTGAGTCAACTGAACTTTGTAAGCATGAAGATACAAATCTTTCGTGAGAATACGCTGTAGAGAGCTTCTCGAAATGTCCAATTCTTGACCATGGTGCTGAATTGATGTCCCTGGACTCTCAGCAACACTCTCATGAACTGCTTGGATGTTTTGTGTTGAACGACTTGTTGAAGGACGGCCAGAGTGTTTAAGATCACTAATTGATCCAGTCTCCCTAAATTTTTAAATTAATCTCTTTACAGTTGATGAAGTTAAATCACTATTCCGAACATATTTTGCACAAAAATTGCGAACTGTAGCTGCCAAACCTTCATTATTTTTAAAATATTGCTCAACAATGAAAACACATTGTTCTTTCGTGTAGCGCTCCATTTTTAATACCCCTGAACTGTCAGCTGTCACGCTATCTTTTTTTTTTCATTGGCAACACTTTATGGCACAAATGGTGTAAAATTCAAATCTTGCGTGAATTTTGGGGCACCCTTATATCCATCAAGGTTAGATTTCAAAATAGTAAAATAAAGAGCTTTGCAGACTAAAAAAAAAAAAAGGTTAAATGATTTTATTGAAATCAGCACTGCAAGAACTGCTAAAGGGACTGCTGTAATGAGAAGAAGAAAGAGAAATGTAGGCATACAGAATTAAAATGGCAATAAGTAAGTACCTATTAATAACCCTAAATGTAAATGAATTAAATGATCCAATCAAAAGACATAGGGTAAACTGAATGGATAAGGAAACATGACCCATATACATGCTGTCTACCAGAGACCCAGCTCAGAACAAAGCACTCAAACAGATTGAAAGTAAAGGGATGGAAAAAATATTTTTTCTTCAAAATGGAAACAAAAAAAAAAGCTGGGGTAGCAATACTCATATCTGACAAAATAGACTTCAAAATGAAGGCTATCACAAGAGACAATAAAACAAAGGTCACGACATAATATTAAAGGGATCAATCCAACAAGAGGCTAAAACACTAATAAACATATATGCACCCAATATAGGGGCACCTAAATATATTAAAAAAAACTTCCAGAGGACTTTCTGGGAGAGATCGAAAGCAATCTATATAATAAATGCCTAAGCGACTGTTATGGCAGAACGACCGGTCACTATGATGCACACTGAACACCAGGGGGCAGACGCTCAACACAGGAGCTGCCCCCGGTGGTCAGTGCACTCCAGAAGCCAGGCTTACAGCTGGCCAGCACAGCAGTGGTGGCGGGAGCCTCTCTTGCCTCCACCACAGTGCTAAGGAGCAGTGAGCCAAGTGGTAAGGAGCAGTGAGCAGGCAGGCAGTAAAGAGTGAGGGGTCCTGGACTGCGAGAGGGAACAGGCTGAGCTTAGGGTCCCTCCCCCCCCCACTACCCCAGTGCACGAATTTAGTGCACTGGGCCTCTAGTACAGTCATAATAGGAGACTTCAATACCCCACTGACTTCACTGGTAGATCTTCCAGACAAAAAATTAACAAGGAAATAGTGACTCTACAGGACACACTGGATCAGATGGTTTTAAGTGACATTTATAGAACATTCCACCCCAAAGTTGCAGAATATACAGGGTGCACAGGGGTCATTCACAAAGATAGACCACATATTAGGACAAAACAAGTCTCTATAAGTTCAAGAACATTGAAATCATATCGAGCATCTTCTCAGATAACAATGGAATGAAATTAAACAACTACAGTAAGAACACTCAAAAACATTCAAACACATGGAGGCTAAATAGCAGGTTATTAAACAATGAATTGGTTGCCAATGAGACCAAGAAAGAAATCAAAAACTTCCTGGAAACAACTGAAAATGGACACACAACAACCCAAAATCTGTGGGGCACAGTGAAAGCAGTCCTGAGAGGGAAGTGCATAGCACACAGGCCTACCAAAAAAAAATAGCACTAACAAATTCTTTAACCCTACAATTTAAAGAATTAGAAAGAGAACAACAAGAAAAGCCCAGAGTAAGTAGAAGGAAGGAAATAATAAAGATTAGAGCAGAAATAAAGGACATGGAAACTAAAAAACAATATAAAATATCAATGAAACCAAGAACTGGTTCTTTGAAAATATAAACAAGATTAATGAACTGTTAGCCAGACACAGAAAGATTCAAAGAGGGAGGACCCAAATAAATAAAATCAGGAATGAAAGCGGAGAAGTAACAAATGACACCACAGAAATAAAAAGTATTATAAGAAAACTAGTAGCCCTGAGCACAAATCTGTGCAAATTAAAACGACAATGAGGTATCACCTCACAGCTGTCAGAATGACTACCATCAACAAATCAACAAATGACATGTGCTGGCGAGGATGTGGAGAAAAGGGAGCCCTAGTACACTGCTGGTGGGAATGCAACTGGTGTAGTCACTATAAAAAACAGTATGGAGTTTCCTCAAAAAATTAAATCTGGAACTTCCATGTGACCCAGTAATCCCACTTCTAGGAATATATCCTAAGAAACCCAAAACATCAATCAGAAAGAATGTGTGAACCCCTATGTTCATATCAGCACAATTTACAGTAGCTAAGATCTGGAAACAGCCCAAGTGCTCATCAGTAGATGACTGATATATTTACACTATGGAATACTATGCAGCAGAAAAAAGGGATCTCTTACCCTTTGAAACAGCATGAATGGACCTGGAGAGTATCATGCTAAGCGAAATAAGCCAGTCAGAAAAAGACAAGTATCACATGATCTCACTCATATGTGGAATCTAATGAACAAAATAAACTGATGAACAAATAGATGCAGAGGAACAGAAACATAGAAAACAGACTGTGGAATCTCAGAGGGAAGGTGGGGGAGGGTGGGTGGGTCAGAAGAGATCAACCAAAGAACTTTGATGCATATATGCATAACCCAGGGACACAGCCAATAGGGTGGTGAAGGCCAGGGGTAGGGTGTGGAGGCAGGTTACAGGGGTAAGTGGGGGAAAAGAGGGAATATATATAATACTTTCAACAATAAGGATTTTTTAAAAATAGAGATGCTATTGTTAAAAAAAAACTTTATTATTTGTAACACTCTCTTAATTTAAAAAAAGGAGTACAAGTAATACCTATTCAATAAGTATAATAATTACAAATAAAAAGGTCCTCTTTTCCCCCTACATAGTAATTGAAGAACTTACTGGCATTAACCTCAACCCATTTTGGTAGGGGAAAAACACATCAACATATTTGTTACATTTTGGATATAAACCCTTTTTTTCAGTCCACTCTTCCTTCTTTCTCTGGAGAACAATTTTTTAAGTTGCATTCTAAACTTCCGGCTCTCTATCAAGTAGACACTCCCAATGTCATTACCAATGCAGAAAAAAAAAACAAACCCTACGTTTGTGGCAAGAGAATGAAGTTGGAATTCTAATTCTACTACTTAGTTTCTGTAGAAAAGGTACTTTATAGAGGTTCTATAAAGGTTAAACCATAAATCACTTAGAACAGGAGCTGGCATAGAACAAATAGATACTGGCTATTCTTACTGTTGCTGTTATTACTTTTATTATTATACTAGAGGCCTGGTGCACAAAATTTGTGCACAGGTAGGGTTCCTAGGTCTGGCCGGCAATCAGGGCTGATAAGGTCCCCCACCTTCCCGCCTCCTCCTTCCCTCACCACCTGCATGCCACCACCACACGGTTCCCCGCTTCCCAGTCTCCTCGCCTCCTCCTTCCCTCGCTGCCCACACGCCACCACCACGCAGTTCCCCACCTCCTGGCCTCCCTGCCTTCTCTTTTCCTCACCGCCCACACGCTGCCACTGCACAGTTCCCTGCCTCCCGGCCTCCCCACCTCCTCCTTCCCTCACTCCCTCCTCCTTCCCTCACTCCCTCCTCCTTCCCTCACTCCCTCAGCATCCCACTGCCGCCGCTGGTCAACTGCCATGTTCTGCGCTTCCCCTGGTGGTCAGCACACGTCATAACGAGCAATCAAACTCCCAGTCGAACTCCCAAGGGGACAATTTGCATATCAGCCTTTTATTATATAGGATTACTAGTGCCCTGGTGCACGGAATCGTGCACATTGAAAGGAAATTAATTAGAAGGTGGCTGATAGGGCGGGACTGGGTGAGATGGGCCAGACACGCCCTGGAGCCAACCTCCCTCCCGGCTGGCCCCACCTGGGGCGGCGCTGGGGCTCCAAGGGGTCTGTGGAGTGAGCAGGGTCCCTCTAGCAGGTGGGGTTCCTCAGCCTGGCCTGCAGGGATTGGGCTGAAACTGGCAGTCCTACATCCCCCAAGGGGTCCCAGAGTGTGAGAGGGCACTCGGCAAAGTTGTTGTTGCTTGGCAGCTCCTGCGATGAGTGTCTTCCCACTGGTGGTCAGTGCGTGTCATAGTTACCGGCCAGTCGGCTGGTCGGCTGGTCAGCCAGTCGCTGAGGCTTTTAAATATATAGATTATTCTATGTATCCCTGATCAGGTCCCACTGTGTTTCCTAGTAATTACAAACTTCTGCCACTTTCTTCAAGCCCTCTAACCAATCTGAGACCCCTAACTTTCAACAAATAACCTTTTCTTGTGCTT
>NW_005871496.1:289388-296486 GCF_000147115.1 Myotis lucifugus
AGCTGATGATGGCGGAATTATGGAATAGCTACTGTTTACTGGATTGCCTCTTATCTTCATCTCCAAACCATTTAGCTGGCATAAAGGTCCAAATCTCATAAATACTACACAATGCACAGAAAGAGAAAGTAGAATTGGTGGTTGCTAGGGGCTGGGGGGGGGGGGAGGGAAACGGGAAGTTTTTACAGGGTTCAGAGTTTCAGTTTGCTAGATGAGGCGTTCTAGAGACTGGCTGCTCAACAATGTGAAGGTACTTCACACTAATTACCCGAATACTTACAAATGGTTAAGGTGGTAAGTTTTACGTTATATTAAGTTAATTTTACCACAATCTAAATATATACACACATACATATATATTAGTACTAGCCCAGTGCCACCTCAGTATGACTTCCACCAACCTTTGCCCTGACTTTATTTATTGGAACCCTATTTAAATGAGGGTTAAAAATCTGTTTGGCCATTTAATATGCTGAAAGAAATTTCTGGCCAGTATATAGATAGAAACTGATATAACCTATGGTTTTAGAAAAATGGCTTGCTGTACAGGTATATTTGGGGGTTGGGATTGAACATATTCTCAGAGATTACAAATATAGCATCTGCTTCCCTCCACCCAGCAGAAATAAATGTTAAAATAATTCTTCAAGAATACTACACACTCCCAATGGAATCCTCTGATGTGTGCACATCAGATCCTTAGACGAGAGGTAGGGAAGAGAATAAACATGTCGTGGCAAGCTCTCTTTGCATAACCTGCTCTAATGAGATCCATGTTATAGGAAAAATCTGACTTAAGATGCAAATATTTATAAAAACTATGGTTTAAAGGCCATTTAGTTTAGGAGATAAAATATGCAGTAAAATTAACACAGTAACAAACTAAAATGCAGGGTGAGAATAGTACACCATTTCAACCAGAAGAAGAAACTACACTTTTGAGGGTTATGTTTTTAATGGTAAGTATTCACTCTATACCTCAGCAGGTTAAAGAATCATTATACAGAGAACAGTTTGTTAAACACATGCTAACACATAGTAACAAAGCTACATTGGGTTATACTCACAGAACTTATCTGAAGTTTGGGTGGTATAAGTCCTATTCACCTCACAAAGTATAAAGAGGCACAGAATCACATAATGCTAACACTGGAAAGATCCTTGTAAATATCTTATTCTAACCCAATCCCTTTGTTTCATAGATGATGAAACTGAAGCATTGCATTGATAAGTAAAGCTTAAGTGCAGAACTTTCCAATATACCAACATCTACACTAATAAAAGAGAAACATGGTAATTAGCATACGACCGCTACCCTTTTCATTGGCTAATCAGTGAGTATATGCAAATTAACTGTCAGCCAAGATGGCGGCTAATTTGCATATGTTGGCTCCAAGCCACAGACTGAGGCTTTAGGCCTGGGTCAGGGAGGAGCCAGCCAGGGATCCTTGATGGTGGTAGCGGCCCGAACCGGGGCGCAGCCAGCCAGCGATCCTTGATGGCCACGGTGGCTTGGAGCTGAGGGTGCCCTGGCCCTGGGCTAATGACTCGCCAGAGGCGTTAGGTCTGGGCAGGGGCCAAACCAGCAATTGGTGTGAACTACAGAGGAAACACCTTTTCTGACTGCTCATTGGCTAAGCTCCCTGTATGCCACTGGTAATATTCTTAGTAACTTGGGTAATAAGAGTCCAAACAGTGATCTAGGGTTTTTTTTACCACACTCCTGGAGAAAAAAATGAAGGTCTGCTGCTGGAGGGTTAAGAAATGTCATATCCTGTCCTAGCCAGTTTGGCTCAGTGGATAATGCCTCGGCCTGCCCAACGCAGATTCTGGGTTCAATTCTGACCAAGTGCATGTACCTAGGTTGCAGGTTCCTCCCTGGCTCCGGCCCAGGTCAGGGCTCATGCAGGAGGCAACCAATCAAAGTGTTCCTCTCACTTTGATGTTTCTCTCTGTCTTTCCCTTTCTCTTCCACATTCTCTAAAAATCAATGGAAACATATCCCCAGGTGAGGATAAAGAAAGAAAGAAATGTCATATCCTATGAAAGACACTTCTTGAAAATGCCTAAAGAAAGTTGTCATTTTTTCATGGTAAAGGGACTGGAGTCCGTGTTGATGAAAACACCTTGGTGGATGCGGTGACTGGCAGTGGCTGCAGCAGCGGGGTGATGGGGCTGGTGCCTTCCCCTGATCAGCCCAGTCACCTTCCACAAAGGGAGGCCAGACTGCGGCTTAGGCCGGCTCCCCAAGGGGAGCAGGGAGCAGGTAGTAGGACATCCCCTAGGGCTCCCAGTATGTGATAGGAGGCAAGGTGGGCTGAGGGAACCCCCTCCCCAGTGCACAAATTTTTGTGCACCGGGCCCCTAGTTAATATATAAGATGTAACTTTCTAATATACCAATCCTATATAATAAAGAGCTAATAGCTAATCAGACTGAACAGCAGAACAACCATCGGACAACCTTCCGGATGAAGCTGGGGCTATGAGGGCCGAGCCCCTTGCATGAATTTTGTGCATTGGGCCTCTAGTATTAATATAATATGTAACTTTGTACTATACCAACGTGATAATTTTTTGTTGTTGTTGTTAATCCTCACACAAGGATATATTTGTTTTTCCATTGACTTTTAGAGAGAGTGGAAGGGAGGGGGAGAGACAGAGAGAAACATAGATGTGAGAGAGACTCATTGACTGGTTGCCTCCCACACATGTCTGACCAGGGCCAGGGGTTGAGCTTGCAACCAAGGTACCTGTCCTTGACCGGAATCAAACCTGCGACGCTTCAATCCACGGGACAACGCTCTAATCAACTGAGCAAACCGGCCAGGGCTGATAATGATTTTTAAACACAGTCACAATATCCACAAACTATCAGAAGCCTTGGGGGAGGAAGGTTTACAAAATGTGTAAAATTTTTATGGAGAAAACTATAAAATATCCTATATAATAAAAGAGAAACATGTAAATTGACCGCCCCTCCACTATACTCACCAGTCAATCAGGAGTGAGTATGCAAATTAACCCAACAAAAATGGCAGGTTAGCCCTAGCTGGTTTGGCTCAATGGATAGAGTGTCGGCCTGCAGACTCAGGGATCCCGGGTTCGATTCCAGTCAGGGGCATGTACCTTGGTTGCGAGCACATACCCAGTGGGGAGTGTGCAGGAGGCAGCTGATTGATGTTTCTCTCTCATTGATGTTTCTGACTCTCTATCCCTCTCCCTTCCTCTCTGTAAAGAATCAATAAAATATATATATATTTAAAAATGGTGGGTTAATTTGCATACACAGGCGCCGGGCGGAGAGCAGAGCGGGAGAGCCAGTGGAGAGTGGAGCGGCTTGGGGAAATTGGCTCCCCAAGCCGCCAGACAGAGAGCAGAGAGGGAGAGCTTGGCAGAGTGGGAGGCTATGGGACGGAAACAGAGCAGGAAGGGAAAACCAAGAGTGTGGGAAGCACCAGGAATTCTGGAAATAGTAGTTTTGGTGGCAGCCCCAGGACCGGAAGGGGAAGCCCAGAGCGCAAAGAGCACCAGGAATGCTGGGAATCGTAATTCTGGTGGCAGACGGATCTCCTAGACACTAGAGCAGTGGTTCTCAACCTGGGGGTCGCGACCTCTTTGGCAGTCGAACGACCCTTTCACAGGGGTCGCCTAAGACCATCCTGCATATCAGATATTTACATTACGATTCATAACAGTAGCAACATTACAGTTATAAAGTAGCAACGAAAATAATTTTATGGTTGGGTCACAAAATGAGGAACTGTATTTAAAGGGCCAGAGGTTCAGAACCACTGCACTAGAGCAAAGTGAGCCTGGAGCAAGTTACTGTTGCGGTGGGGGATGGAGGGAAAGCAAAGGTGAGAGACATAAGTAAAATCAGAGTTTCTAGGAAAAATTAAAGGGAAGATATCCTAAAACTTCCAGGAAATCTCCACCAATGAAGCAAAGAAAAAAAAATGCCTCTATTATTCTGTGAGCAACAAACCAAACTGAGTTGGGGTCTCTGACAATTCGCTCATATGATTACAAAGACAGACAGAAACTCCCGGATTGGAGAGGGCTCCCCTGAGAGCTCCCAGATTGAAGGGACCCCCACACCCCCAGTACACAAATGTCGTGCATCGGGCCTCTAGTTAATTAATAAAAGAAGACATATGCCTTGTCCATAGACAGAAATATCTAATTTTGAAAAGACCTCGATTCTCCCTCCTTGCCCCTAAATAAGCCAGATTCCAGTCTCTCTTCCAAATAAAACTAAAAATAAAAAAGAGTATTCTTCTATGTTATCTAATCTAATAAAAGACAAACATGCAAATTGACTGTGCCTTTGCTACGCCTTAAGCCATGCCTACCAGCCAATCAGAGCGACTATATGCAAATTAACCCAACCAAGATGGCGGCTGGCAGCCACGGAGCTGGAGCAAGCTGGAGGCTTGGTTGCTCCAGTGATGGAGGAAGCTAGGCTTCCTGCCTGCTGCTGCCGGCTCTGAGCTCCACTGAAGGCACCAAAGTTTCAATTATAGAAGATAAATAAACCCCAGATACCTGCTTTCTGCAGGCCGTGGCCACGGAGCTGGAGCAAGCAGGAAGCCAAGCTTCCCGCTACAAATTTTCAATTATAGAAGGAAAATAAATCTCAGAATAAAAAAAAGAAAAAAAGGAGAGGCTGGCAGTTTCAGTCGCCAGGGGGCTTGGCCAGCCTGAAAACGGCCCTCAGCCCCTCACCCAGACTGTCCAGGCAACCCAGGAGGGACCCCCCCCAACCTAAAGGGGGTGTGGCCAGCCTGAAAACAGCCATCAGCCCCTCACCCAGGCTGGCCAGGCACCCCAGTGAGGAACCCCACCCTGAAGGGGGTGTGACCAGCCTGTAAACAGCCATCAGCCCCTCACCCAGGCTGGCCAGGCACCCCAGTGAGGAACCCCACCCTGAAGGGGGTGTGACCAGCCTGTAAACAGCCATCAGCCCCTCACCCAGGATGGCCAGGCACCCCAGTGGGGACCCCCACCCTGAAGGGGGTGTGACCAGCTGCAAACAACCATCAGCCCCTCAACCAGGCTGGCCAGGCACCCCAGCAGGACCCCCCTCCCTGAAGAGGGTGTGGCCAGCCTCAAAACGGCCCTCAGCCCCTCACTCAGGCTGGCCAGGCACCCCAGTGAGACCCCCACCCTGATCCGGGACACCCTTCAGGGCAAACCAGCCCGCCCCCACCCATGCACCACGCCTCTATCCTATATAATAAAAGGGTAATATGCAAACTGACCCTAACAGTAGAACAACTGGGAATAATTGGTGACTATGACACACACTGACCACCAGGTGACAGACGATCAATGCAGGAGCTGCCCCCTGGTGGTGAGTGTGCTCCCACAGGGGGAGCTCTGCTCAGCCACAAGCCAGGCTGACGGCTGCCAGTGCAGCGATGGTGGTGGGAGCCTCTCCTGTCTCCTCAGCAGCGCTAAGGATGTCCGACTGCAGCTTAGGTCTGCTGCCCGCTGGCAAGTGGACATCCCCGAGCGCTCCTGGGCTGCCAGAGGGATGTCTGACTGCCAGCTTAGGCCCAATCCCCCGGGAAGCAGACCTAAGCCAGCAGGTGGACATCCCCTGAGGGGTCCCAAACTGCAGGAGGGCATAGGCCGGGCTGAGGGACCCCCCCGAGTGCACAAATGTTTGTGCATCAGGCCTCTAGTCCTATATAATAAAGATGTGACATGCAAATTGACCATCACTCCAACACACAAGATGAACACCCCCATGTGGACACAAGATAGCCAGTAGGGGAGGGAAGTATAAATTACTACCCATAAAAAAATAAAAATTTAGCCATAATCCCAAACTAATCCAACAGCTTTAATCAAACTTAAAGTGTACATATTCTTCTGACAATTTATTGAAAGCTGAGCACCCAATCACTTTGTTTGTTTTAAAATAAAGTATCTGTAATTACAAAGTGATACTGCTTTCTGTAGAAAGTTTAGAACTAAGTTTTCTAAACAATCCACTCTGAACAAATCAGAGAATACTGACAACTATAGATACACTACCCTCAAGAACAAAGGTATATGAAATCGAAGCACATTTCCAAACAGATTCCAGACTTACATTACTAATGACGATTCTATGCTTTTACTTCAAAAGATTTATGAAAGAAAATACATCTTCACAAGCAGGAGAACCAAACTGGCCTACAGTTTGAACAGTTCTGGAATCAGGATCAACCCAAAGTGTAAAGCATTTTATGTGTGTGTAGCTATAGTTTACTTTTTTTAGGCCCAGCACCGCTTTACACCAAGATATACTTACAGAGCAAGCATTTGATCATTAAGCCACAGATAAATACTGGCACTCAATTACAGTTCCCAAACTTCAATGTCTATGACTTTTCTGAAACTGCAACTTCAATTCCTCTAAAATTCCTTAAAATCTGTGATTCCTTTAAATTCAGATAGATTAGCAATGGCAAATAACTACAGTCCTTGCTGCTATCAATCCAGACGAACACTGGTTTACATCTGTTTGAAGTTCAACATATTTGTATGTCTTATCGGGTCAGTAAGAGCATTATCTTGTGAGACACACGAGGCAGTTGGATCTCTAAGAAAGCCTTCAGCTGAAAAATATTCTTTTTTTTAATATATTTTATTGATTTTTTACAGAGAGGAAGGGAGAGGGGTAGAGAGTCAGAAACATCGATGAGAGAGAAACATTGATCAGCTGCCTCCTGCACACTCCCCACTGAGGATGTGCCCGCAACCAAGGTACATGCCCTTGACCGGAATCGAACCTTGGACCCCTGAGTCCGCAGGCTGACGCTCTATCCACTGAGCCAAACCAGTTAGGGCTGAAAAATATTCTTGATCTGGAGAAGCAGTTCAATCAAATGCTTCAATTTTCTATGAACCAGCAATCTGACTTTAAATACAAATCATCCTTCCACACTTTGCTTTAATTTTAACATCTTCCCAAAAGAATCCCACATACTGGTCATGGCTAAGGGTACAAAAATGAAGAAAACTAATAATCATTTTCATCATCATCACATCATATACAATTAACTAATCTATTTACCAATTAAGTTTACAATATAAACTCTTCTGA